>NC_045440.1:67283296-67391132 GCF_002776525.5 Piliocolobus tephrosceles
AAATAAATAAAAAATGGGCAAAAGATCTGAAGAGACTTTTCCCAAAAGAAGACATACAGATGGCAAATAGGTATATGAAAAAAATGTTCAATATCATCCTCAGGGAAATGCAAATTAAAACCACAAGGTATCACCTTACACCTACTAGAAAAGCTATTATTGAAAAGATGAAAGGTATAAGTGTTAGCAAGGATGTGGAGAAAAGGAAATCCTCATACACTGTTGGTGGGAATGTAAATTAGTACAACCATTATGAAACAGTATGGCGTTTCCTCAAAATATTAAAAATGGAACTGCCATATGATCCAGCAATATCACTACTGGGTATAGATCCCATGGATAAGAAATCAGTATGTTGAAGAGATATCCACACGCTATGTTCATTACAGCATTATTCACAATAGCTAAAACATGGAATCAACCCATGTGTCCAACAACAGATGAATGGATAGAGAAAATGTGGTATATATACACAAGAAGGAAATGCTGTCATTTGATACAACATGGATAAACCTATAGGACATTATGTTAAATGAAATAAGCCAGGCACAGAAAGACAAATACCACATGAGGTCGCTTATATGTGGAATGTAAAAAAAGTTAAATTCATAGAAGTAGAGTAAAACACTGGTAGTAGGCTGGGGCTGGGAGGAGGGAGGTAGGGAGATGTTGGTCAAAGGATACAAAATTTCAGCTGGATGGAACCAATAAGCTCAAGAGAGCTATTGTACATTATAGTGACTACAGTTAATAACAATACATTGTATACTTGGAAACTGCTCAGAGCAGATTTTTAAATGTCCTCACCACACACACCAGAATGATACGCCAGGTAATGCATAGGTTAAATAGCTTGATTCAGTCATTCTAAAATGTATACATACATCAAAGCATCACACTACACACCATAAATATATACAATGTTTATTTGTCAATTAAAAACATTTTTTAACAGTTTCCCTAAGCAATGCCTTTCCTTTTTTTTTTTTAGCTTGGGCCTTCCACCTTCCTAAAGGCAGACAAAGAGTAGTTGGAAATAACTGAACTGACACTATGAAGTATCCCACAGATCCCTAAATAGTTCAACATCAATGCCAAAAACAAAAGAAAGCACAAATATTAGACACTAACTCCTATTCTCAGAGACAGAGCCCCACCTAAGAAAGACATGTCCAGAAATCACAGCAGTAGTGGCGCCTGTGTGTGGAGGTAGGAAGTGAGAGGGAAATATAGATCCAACTATTTCATGGCAGCTGAGCTGCAGTTCTATTGCTTTAAGGAAACATTTGGTATTGACTTAACATGATGCTTATTAAATCTAAATCTAAATCAAATGTGAATTAATCAACTTGAAAGTACTGTCTAATTTCCTTATTGGTGTTAATGCTGATATCCCATAACAAATGCTTTGGAGTGAAAACACTTAACCTATATATATCGCCCCAAGTTTCTTGTATTCAATTTTAATTTAACTATATTCAGTTTTAATTTGTGTGACAAGTTTCACCTCACAAGGTGCTTCCTCCTGTTTAACTATTTCTAAGTGCACATGAGGTCTATTTACGTATTAATTTCTGCTAGAATTACAGACATATCCACTTTCATTTCTCCTCCCCAAAGGACCAAAAAGGCCTCTTGAGTGGCTATAAATTGTCTCATTATAAACACTTAATTTAAAACTGCGTCACAGTCAGAGTCAATCTGGCCTGTACTCTCATGCCAAAAAGCAAAACCTTTCAAGCTGTGCATTTTTACTATTAAATTTCCACTGTGACTTTAGAATCTCAATCATTTCTTTAAGAAATGCAAATGCTCTTTTTTCTTTGGCTTAGCAGTAGCCACTGGGAAATACATTTGTATAATTTCTTCCTGGCCATGCATGGGCTGTAACAATAATCAAAGCTACCAGGCCAGAGAAGATATTCCAGAACATACTCAACTTTTTCCAACTTACTGTCAGAGGCCATTGAACTTCCAGCTTTCCACTTGGCCCAGCCAGGAAGATAGTGAAAGTGCCTCTGTCCAAATCCAAATGCAGGCTGTCTACAGGATTATTATTATTATTTTTTTTGTTTTTAGATGGGGTTTCACACTTGTCGCCCAGGCTGGAGTGCAATGGCGTAATCTCAGCTCACTGCAACCTCCACCTCCCGAGTTCAAATGATTCTCCTGCCTCAGCCTCCCGAGTAGCTGGGATTACAGGCATGCACCACCATGCTCAACTAATTTTGTATTTTCAGTAGAGATGGGGTTTCACCATGTTGGCAGGCTGGTCTCGAACTCCTGACTTCAGGTGATCTGCCGACCTCGGCCTCCCAAAGTGCTGGGATTACAGGCGTGAGCCACTGCACCCAGCCCAGGGTTAATCTTAATCTGTTTGTCCAATTACATTTCCACTCATGCTACTGAACCCTTGCCCTCCAATCCACCCTCTCCTCTCTTGCTAGGGTGCTTTAGGGCCCTTCATGCGCTGACCCAGACAGCCGCTCCAGGCTCCTCATCTGCACTCTCCCCACATACCTAAGCTCATAACCCCAGTAACCCACTTGTGCTCTACTCACGGTATCACAAACAGTTCCCAAACTCACCACAGTGTTGGTGCCTCCCTGCCTTTTACACATGTTCCTTCTGCCAGCAACGTCCTCGTGCCCCTGGTCATCTCCCACCCAGCCTTTCAAACTCAGTTCAAAAGCCCTCTCATCTGTAAATTCTTCACTGATCGCACTCCCCAGTCCTACTAAAGTTGAGCATTTTCTCCTCCGGTTCCCGTAGCACTGTGGGACCTTCTTTTTCCTAACATGTATCATATCATACTTGATTATGTATTTACATGGCTGTCTCCCACTAGGCTGTGAGCCCATTAAAAGTGGGATCGGCTTTTATCCTTGTATCCCCAGCCGCTTGTACCATGCCTGGCATCTGGCAAATAATCAAGAAATCTTTATGGAATAAACAGAAGAAGGTGATATAAATGTAAGAGGTATAAATTTCTCAGCACTCCCATGCATGTGAAGGAGGCAGGTGAATTCCACATTTATGGAGATGGATGACCTCTGCTTAGAGAGGACCTAAATCCCTGACCAAGAAATGAAGTTTGGAAATGACACCATTATTTGCAGATCCCCTCTCACTAGTTGTTATGTCTGTGCCTCATGGGATGTGGGCAAGGATCATGGAAGAATTTACATATATATACGTGTGTGTGTATGTATATATTTGTACTTGTGTGCTTGTGTGTATACGTATGTATGTGACTATATATAATATACAGAGCACAAAGAGGAATAAGTTATCTCTCCTATTAGCTGTTTGGCTTCCTGGTGGCTGGATCTCAGGATAAGGGGATTGAAAGCTAAAAACACCAAAACAAATATGGAAAATAACAGAACAAAAAAAATGACCGAATGGCAAAAAAAAGCCCTCGACCTTAACACAGTTCCTGATTCTCTGTGGTTATTGGATTGGCAGAACTTGGATAAACTAAATCAGTGGAAAATCCCCATATCTTATTTCCGTTTCCAGCCTCCTACCAAAAAGGCTTTTTCCTAGCTAACAGCACCGACCTTCCCTGTCAACCTTCATGTAAAGATGCTAATGAGCAATAATAAATGCAACAAAAGGGAGAAAGAGAATCAAAAGAAACAGAGCTTTCCATAGCTGGGTCATTTCCTCCCATGAAAATGCCTCAATGTCTGATTTCTGCTCCTAAGCCACAGGGACCATGACTCTGGTCCAGACCAGTCATTTCAAAGTGGGTTCTCTCAAGTCTGTGAGGTGATTCCCAGTAGCACTGGGGGTGACAAAGGCTTTCCACCCCTCACCTTCAACCAGAAAGTGCCAGCTTTTCTTCCCTTTCAAAGTTGGGCTTATATGGAAGTTTCTGTGTGAAGGGAGAGTTCTGTAGCTAAAACAAACAAAAACAAAAACACCAGTCTAGAAAAGGAGGCCGTTTGCTCTGATGAGATTCCATCTGGGTTTTATATAGTTAAAAGGACCTCAGACTGCAGTCCAGCAGGCTGGGAAGTAACCTGTAGCTCCCCCTCTGCATAGTATAAGAGAAGGAACCCCAAAATTAGAGACAAGAGACCAGGACCTGAGCCCTAGATGTGATTCACTCACTAGATGTGAACATTTTCCCTGCAAGAGTTCCAGGCTCCATGAGGGCAGCAAGCCTGTTTTGGACCTCATGGGACCCTCAGGTCCTACTGCAGTACGTGGGAGATGTTAGCTCCTCAATAGCTAGCTGTTGAGCTATTGAGAACTAGCTCAAATAACACAGTTTCCTGTGCTTGTTTCTGAAATTCTAGATTCTCAACTTGCTGTAGTGACCTTTCTAAGCTTTAGTTATCTTCACTGAGAAAACAGCCACAATAATAATAGTTATGCCAGAGAGTTGTTTTAAGGATTAAGATAATTCATCTAAAATGTACAAGCCCAATGCTAACATAAAATTGTTTATTATTGTTGACAAAAAGAATAAAACTCTGTAAAATATTTGAAGAGATTTATTCTGAGCCAAATGTGAGTGACCAATGGCCCATGACATAACCCTAAGGAGATCCTAAGAATATGTGGCCAGGGCGGTCGGCATACAGCTTAGTCTTATACATTTTAGGGAGACATGAGACATCAATCAAATACCTGTAAGAGGTACATTTGTTTGGTCTGGAAAGGCAGGACAATGCAAGCAGAGGCTTCCAGGTCATAGGTAGATTCAAAGATTTTCTGTTACATTGAGTTACATTATTGCCTAAAGACTTAGGAATGGCTGGGATAAGATAAGGGGTTGTGGAGACCAAGGTTTTATCATGCAGGTGAAGCCCCCAGGTAGCAGGCTTTGGAGAGAATCGATTGTAAATCTTTCTTATGAGACTCTTAAATAGTCTGTTCTATCAGTAATTCTAAAAAGGAAGAGGGTATAATGAGACATGTCCAACTCCCACTTCCCATAATGGCCTGAATTCGTTTTTCAGGTTAGCTTTGAAATGCCCTTGTCAAGAAGAGGTGTCCACTCAGATGATCTAGGGACTTAGAATTTTATTTTTGGTTTACATTATTTTTACAATGAATATTACTATTAGTACCTCCTAAGAAGGACTGAAGTTCCTCCTTAAAGCACTTTCTTTTTAACCTCTTAAAAGCAAGGCAGATGGAGGCTGGGAATCCTAAGCAAATTCCTTAACTTCTCTGAGCCTATCATTCCTTACCTTAAACAGCATGGTACTGGCACAAAAACAGACACTTAGGCCAATGGAACAGAATAGAGAGCCCAGGAACAAATACACACACCTACAACCATCTGATCTTCAACAAAGCTGACAAAAACAAGCAATGAGAAAAGGAGTCCCTATTCAATAAATGATGCTGGGATAACTGGATAGCCATATGCAGAAGACTAAAACTGGACGCCTTCTTTACACTGTATACAAAAATAGACTCAAGATGGATTAAAGACTTAAATATAAAACCCAAAACTATAAAAACCCTGGAAGACAACCAAGACAATACCATCCTAGATGTAGGAATGGGCAAAGATTTCATGAGAATGACATAAAAGCAACTGCAACAATAGCAAAAATTGACAAATCGGATCTAATTAAACTTAAGAACTTCTTCACAACAAAATAAACTATTAACAGAGTAAACAGACAAACTACAGAATGGGAGAAAATTTTTGCAAACTATGCATCTGAAAGGTTTAATATCCAGCATCTATAAGGAACTTAAACAAATTTACAGGAAAAAATCAAACCACCCCATTAAAAAGTGGACAAAGAACATGAACAGACACTTTTCAAATGAAGATATACATGCAGCCAACAAGCATATGATTAAAAGCTGAACATCACTGATCATTAGAGAAATGCACATCAAAACCACAGTGGGATGCCATCTCATACCAGTCAGAGTGGCTATTATTAAAAAGTCAAAAAATAACAGATGCTGGTGAGGTTGTGGAGAAAAGGGAACACTTATGCACTGTTGGTGGGAGTGTAAATTAGTTCAACCATTGTGGAAAGCAGTGTGGCAATTCCTCAAAGAGCTAAAAAGAGAACTACAATTAAACCAAACAATCCCATTACTGGGTATATATCCAAAGGAACATAAATCATTCTGCCATGAAGATACATGCACGCAAATGTTCATTGCAGCACTATTCACAAAAGCAAAGACATGGAATCAACCTAAATGCCCATCAGTGATAGACTGAATAAAGAGAACGTGGTACATATACACACATTTTATGGAATGTTTTGCAGCCATAAAAAAGAACAAGATCATGTCTTTTGTGGGAACATGAAGGGAGCTGGAGGCTATGATCCTTAGCAAATTAATGGAGGAACAGAAAACCAAATACTGCATGTTCTCACTTTTAAGGAGTTAAATGATGAGAACCCTTGAACATATAGAAAGGAATAACAGATGCTAAGGCCTACTTGAGGCTGGAGGCTGAGAGAAGGGAGAGGACCAGAAAAAGTAACATTGGGTACTAGGTTTAGTGCCTGAGTGATGAAATAATCTGTAAAACAAACCACTGTGATGTGAGTTTATCTACATAATGAACCTGCACGTGTACCCTCCAAACCTAAAATAAAAGTTAAAAACAAACAAGCAAAAAGGGTAATAATGCCTTCCTTTCAAGGTTATTGTGGGAATAAACAAGTTAGCATAGTGCAATGGTTAATTTTATGTGTCAACCTGACTGGGGTAGGAGACACTGAGATAGTTGGAGAAACTATTTCTTGGTGTGTCTACGAGGTGTTTCAGAAGAGATTAGGATTTGAATCAGTGGACTCGGTAAAGATGATCCCTCACCATGGTGGGTGGACATCATCCAAACACCACAGTGGGGGGGCATCAACCAAACTGTTGAAGGCCTGAATAGAACAAAAAGGCAGAGGAAGGACACATTCTCTCTCTGCTTGAACTGGAACATCTGTCTTCTTCTGCCCTTGGACATTGGAGCTCCTGCTCCTTAAGCCTTCAGACTCCAGGACTATACCAGCACCCTATCCTTACCCTCACCCCTCGTTCTCAGGCCTTCAGACTCAAACCCAATTATACCACTGGCTTTCCTGGTTCTTCAACTTGCAGACAGCATATGGTGGGAATTCTCAGCTTCCATAATCACATGAGTCAATTCCCATAATAGATCTCCTCATCTATATCTAGATCTGTATCCATATTCATATCTTTATCTATATCTATATATCTATGTATATCCTATTGGTTCTGTTTCTCTGGGGAACTCTGAAAAATACACAGATATTAATATAGTTGGTTTTCAAGAATGATCAACCAATTGTCAATCAATAAACTTACCTCAATGGTGACAATGCTGAAGGCTGCACTCTTGAAGTCTATTCTGAGTCAACATAGATCTTTCCATTTTCACCAGCTAAGTATAATTGGCCTAATTTTATGATGAAGAAGCTAAGGCTCAGAAAGGTTAAGAAACTTGCTTGACATCAGCAGCTACTAAGCAGAGTAACGGGATCAACACTGAACGGCACCTCAGCCCAGGCACGCACAACCTCTTCCCTACTTCAATCCTAGCACTCCTGGAAGCCCAGCCCCACCTACACCTGCCCAGCCCCATCTGTGTTGCCCCCAGGAGGGATGTGTGCATGAACAGGAGCCTTGCCCAGCACGCTGAGGTTGGGACCCAGAGCACCTGTGCCCTTCATGAATCCCTCAGCGTGGAGACTGACATGAATGCCACAGCAGGCAGGGGGAGGAGCGCCCCTGAGGTTGCCTGTGAGAGAGGCGTATGTGTCATCCACCCATAAGCAAGCATGAAGATCATACCATCTGCATTTTAAATTGGCCTCATTTCTACACTCTTTTGTTTCCACTTTTACTTCTCCTCTTTCTTTCTCAACTTTTTCCAATCCATATTTTATGCATGTTTGTTAGATACTTTAAATTATATTAGGAATAAGTTAGGAGTGACATAAACAAGCTGGCAAACAAGCTCTGCACAAGGTCCACTTGAATGCGCCAGGAAAACCAAAACAGACCAGGGTAGAAGCTGCCCTCCCTTCTGACAGACCCCAGTGCAGCCCTGCTAGTGCCAGGTGAGTCACCCAGGAGAGCCTCGCAGCCCACCTGCCTCACAGAGCCTGGAGAAACTGAACGAGCTGCCAGCTGTCCTGGATGTGGGGCCTCCAGGCAAACAGAAGACAGGGGAACCAAGGCTTGGCCACCTAACCTTGTAAAAGAGAACAATTCAGGTAAAAGATGGAATCCAGGAGGCAGGGCAAGGAGGAGCTAGGAAGAAGGTACTGGGGGCTTGTCCACAAAGCCCTCCCCTGCCTGACGGCCACCGACACTCTCCAGATGGCAGAGGGATGAGAACACAGGAGGCTTGTACCTAGTGCCCTGTCCCAGGGAACAGGACTTAGGCATTGTTTACAGAATGAGGCAGAGGAAGTATCTACCTCAAATCTTGCTAACTGTTCAAGGGCCAGTGTCATCAGTGCATGGCCAAATTTGAAATTTTGCCTGAAACCAACGTAAGCTTCAGGTTTGGGTGGATGCTGGTGATATTTTATTGCACAAGGTGGGAGGGGGTGTATTTTTAATATGTAAATTGAATCATGTATCTCCCTTGCCTAAAAGTCTCCCACAGCTTGCTATGTCACTTAAAACAAAACCCCAAGACCCACAGCTTGGTCTGGCCATGCCTGCCTCTGGGAGCCACCCTGTCAGCCTCACCCCTTTCTCACTGCACTCAAGTGAGCACTCTGTTTGCCTCTCATTCTGGGTCATCCCCCACCACGCTGATCTTTTCCAGGATGGCTGCCAGGACTCAGCTGAGCCAGAACCTCCTCCATGGGGTCACCCTGAAGGAGTTCAGGACACGCCACTCCAAAATATGCTGCTTTGGTATATTGGTTACTTTATACCAGGAGAGGATGCTAGAAGTCCACACTACACCCAGACAAACTGGCCCAAACTGTCATTTCTCCCACCTACTCTTCCAAGGTCTCATCTGTCTTTCCTAAAAACCGTTTAATCTGCCCTAAGTGGCTTACCTCCCCTTCCCCTTCCCCTAGGGAAACAAGCTCTCACATCTCACTGCTTTTTGGGGTATTCAGTTTTTATCCTGGGATGCTCCTGTGCACGTAATATTTTAAATTAATAAATGTATTGATTTTTTCTCCTGTTAATCTGCCTGTTATTTGTTTGATAGGCCCAGCTATGGAACCCAGGAGGGGAGAGGGGAAGTCTTTGCTTCCCCTAACACCCACCCTGAGCCCCAGGAGTCACTGTCCTGTCATCTCCTGGGTTATTTTTTCATGGCAGTGTCAGCATCCGAACTTATTCTGTCTTCACTGGGTTCTTCCCTCCAGAATATGAGCTCAATGAGAGCCGGGCCTTGCCCCTTCACTTCTTCAAGCTGTCACAGTGTCCAGCCCAGAGTCCACTCGCACTTCATAGGTCCTGCTCATGCCACCCTCTCCCCTTGGAGAAGCCTCATCCAGCAGAGGAACTCGCCCAGCACCACACTGCCCACATGGGGCACTCAAACTGAGCAACCTGGCCCCACAGCAGGTGCTTGGTCTCCATAAAGTGCTGCCTCTGCAAATATTTGTCTCAGAAAGGGGAAAAAAAAAAAGCAAGAAATCCAGAAGTGTCAGGGTTTATTTTTTGTTGTTGTTGCTTTTTGTTTTTGTTTTTGAGACAGGGTCTCACTCTCACCCAGGCTGGAGTGCAGTGGTGCCATCTCTGCTAACTGCAACCTCCACCTCCAGGGGTCAAGCAATTATCCTGCCTCAGCCTCCTGAGTAGCTGGGACTACAGGTGCACACCACCATGCCCAGCTAATTTTTGTATTTTCAGTGGAGACAGGGTTTTGCCATGTTGGCCAGGCAGGTCTCCAACTCCTGACATCACTCAGGTGATCTGGCCGCCTCGGCCTCCCAAAGTGCTGGAATTACAGGCATGAGCTATTACACCCAGTCTGTCTCCTCCTATTTCTACAGCTGTCCACATTTCTAGCCACACAGACTCTGTCCCCCAACTGCAGGCCTCCCGGCCTTCCCTGATTCGGCTGAGGAGCCTTGGCAAGGTGCCCACAGAGGATGCTGGGTCTCTTGGAGCTTGGACCATGTTCTTCCTGCTCATCTGCACATCGACCAGGGTGCATCGAGCACATGGCATGGCATCTGGCCTGCAGCCAGCCCTCAGTAAAATTCTTGTTGAATGAATGAATACGAGTGAGCCTGGAGGAAGAGGGGTAAGCATGATCAAATGCCTCTGATCCCTGATAGGACAGTACATCACGGCCCCACTCAGGACCACTTCAGCAGTCCCCAAACTTAAACATGCCCCCAAGTCTCCCCAGGGAGCTTCTTAAAAATGCACATCCCAGGCCGGGCGCGGTGGCTCAAGCCTGTAATCCCAGCACTTTGGGAGGCCAAGACGGGTGGATCACGAGGTCAGGAGATCGAGACCATCCTGGCTAACACGGTGCAACCCCGTCTCTACTAAAAATACAAAAAAAAAAAAATTAGCCGGGCGCGGTGGCGGGCGGGCGCCTGTAGTCCCAGCTACTCGGGAGGCTGAGCCAGGAGAATGGCGTGAACCCGGGAGGCGGAGCTTGCAGTGAGCTGAGGTTCGGCCACTGCACTCCAGCCTGGGCGACAGAGTGAGACTCCGTCTCAAAAAAAAAAAAAAAAAAAAAAAATGCACATTCCTCACCCTGCAGATTGTGGAGCTGAGGCACAGCCAGGTTTGGGAATCATGGCATCCAGTATTAGGGGCTGAAAGATGATTGGACACTATATGCTTGGCCCAGTGCAGGCAGGAGGATAACTTGTGTCCAGGAGTTTGAGACCAGCCTGGGCAATATGGTGAGACCTCATAAGAAGGAAGGAGAGAAAGAAAAGAAAGAAAGAGAGAAAGAGAGAGACAGAAGAAGAAGGAGGAGGAGGAGGAAAAGGAGGAGGAGGAAGAAGAGGAGGAGGAGGAGAAGGAGAAGGAGAAGAAAGAGAAAGAGAGAGAGAGAAAAAAATTATATACTTATTATCCCCCTTAATTGGCTCTGAATTTCTGCATCGTGATGAGGCTGTGTCACTTTCTGTGCTGTCAGAGCCAGTGCCCTTTTGGGCACTTGGTAAATTGTGAATGTATATTAATAGTCATAAAGCTTTTCCCTTTATCCTTCCAAGCTTCTTCTAAGGGGGAATCCAGTTCTTCCCTCACTGTGCATGGTGGGCTTACAGGTCTTGAAAAGAGCATAAAGGAATTAGCCTGGTGATGACAGGAAAGTGAGGCATCCTTCCTCAATGCAGCCAGCAGCTGCTGGGAGACACTCCAGGAGACCAGCTCGGGCTCACAGGAAAGTGAGTGTGTTCTTCAATCAAACCATATCAAGTGCTGCAAGAGTCACTTGAAAAGGAGGTGACAGAAAAACACCAAGGGAAAACTGGTCCTAAGGTAATGTGGGCCTGAAATCGAGTCTTAAAAGAGAGCCAGTTTGGGAAAAGGTGAGGTATGAATGGAGAGAAATCAAATACTGTGCATGACCTCCCAGCAGAGAGTTGAAAACAATACAGCAGGCTTTCCAGCAGGGAAGAGTTTATTAATAACACTAATAATATAATGAAATGTACAGTTGTGAGGCACTTCTCCTTCAGAGAGGTCAAAGCATTTTCCTGTGTGGCCAAATCCCTCTGCAATCTGATTCGATGGTTACTGTGGCTGGGAAGAAAGGAAGGAAACTGAGGCACGGGGAGACAGGGTGAAATTAAGCTGCCTGCACCATTCACAGCAGATCAGACCCACGTGACGGATCTGCATTCAAAGCCCAGGAGTCTTTCCACCAATACCTGCTGACATCTCATAATCACAGTGATGACACGTGAAGATCAGTAAAATCAGAAAAATAGAAAACTTGGATTAGGAGCCACTCAGACTGGCAAAGCAGCTCAAATCTCTAGGGTGGACTCCCCAAATGCCGCCCCATGAACAAACATGTCCATCTCTCAGCTCAGCCTTGGGTCAGTGGGACTGGGCAGCCAGGGGTGGTCCATCTGGCATGACCCCTGGATCCCTATCAGGGCCTCAGCCATGGGAAGGTGGCGACACAGCCAGGTCTCTCTCAGCCTTGTCTTTGCTCCACACTTTGCACAGGTGACTCTGTCCACATCAGCGAGGAGTCTGAGTAAGTCCCCTAAGTCCCTCTCATGGATCCAGGTCCCTGCAGGATATCTCTATGGAGAGGTTTCACCAGTTCCTTAAATGCAGCAGGCTCCAACCACCACACATCCTTCTCTAACTCCCCTTCCTGCCTTCCCTTTTGCAGTGAACACTGCCAGGATTCAGCTATTACAGTTCCCCAGGCCATTCAGCTCCCCTGCCCATCCTCATCACCCTCTCCTCAACAGCGCCTCCTCCTGGCCCGTCTCCCTATTCCTCAGCCACAGCCCTGATTCTGGGGCTCCTTGAGCCCAGACTGAGTAGTGTGGTAGCCTGTGCAGAACATCGGTGCCTCCCTCCCTGAGCTCCTCCCCTTGCAGCAGTCTCTGCTAGGCTGCCAAGGGGGCAAGTGGGCTGTACTGATGTTCCTTTGTACTGGCATCGCTCTTAGAATAAAACCCACACTCCTTAGTATGGCATCAGGCCGAGGTCTTCATGATTAAACAACACCCTCCTCCCCAACCTTTGTTATAGCAGCAACTAGGAAACTAATACCTGACTCAGGGGTAGAGAAAGAGTGTCCTAGTCATTTCCTGCAGCAATAACAAAATACCTGAGATTGGGTAACTTATAAAGAACATAAACTTTTTATTTCTCACAGTTCTGGAGGCTGGAAAGCCCAGGACCTGGGCACTGGCAGATTCCATGTGTGTCTGGGGAGGGCTGCTCTCTGCTTCCAAGTTGGTGTCTTGTTGCTGCATCCTCCAGAGGGGAGGAGTGCTGTGTTCTCACATAGCAGATGGGACAGGAAGGATGAAGTTGCCCCTTCAAGCCCTTTTATAAGGCACTAATCCATTCATAAGGGCCAAGCCCCCATGGCCTACTCACCTCCTAAAGGCCTCACCTCGCAACCCAATTGCATTGGGAATTAAGTTTCAACAGGAATTTTGGAGAGGACACAAACATTTAAACCATAGCAGAAGGAAAGGGGCTCCCTCCTCTCCAGCCCCTTCAGCCTCAACTGCTACCGTGGCCCCCCCGCCTGTTCCAGTTTTTCAGTTATACCAACAAGTGCACCAGTGTCCCCATCTCCACACCGGGGTTGGGAGTGTCTGGCCCTCTTTCTCCATCTGGATAGCCCCTGAGTCCTTGTATTCATTTCCTAGCTACTTCCTAACAACATACCTCAAATTGGGTGTATTAAAGCAACAGAAATGTATGGTCTCAGTTCTGGAGACCAGAAGTCTGAAATCAAGATGCTTGCCAGGGCTATGCTCCCTCCGAAGGTGTGAGGGCCTCTCTCCTAGCCTCTGGTGGGTCCCTGGTTTGTGGTGGCATAACTCCAATCATCACCTGGCACTCCCCCTGTGCGCGGGGTTGTTCCTGTGCCCAAACCTTCCCTTTTTTATAAGGACACCAGTCATATCGGGTTGGAGCCCATTTCAATGACTTCATTTTAACTTGATCATCCCTGTAAAGAACCTAACTCCAAATAATGGCACATTCTGAGGTACTGGGCCTCAGGATTCCCACATATCTTTCTTGGAGGGAACACTGTTCCACTCATAATGGTCCTAAAAGCCATAATTTGAGCATCATCCCTAGGCTGGGCTGGGCTGAGTGCCCTTCCCCTGCACCTCTCTGGTGTCCTGCCTGGTCCTCATCACACCATACTATGAAGCCCACTTGTCTGTGCTCCCCATTTGCCTGTGACTCTGAGAGAAGAAATGGAGGCTTCTCTCAGATCCTACTCAGCTGGGTACATTGTGGGCATTAAACATGTTCCAGTGAATGAACAAAGATGGTGATGCATCTTGCCAATGGTGGTGCTGGCTCCAAAGCCGCCATCACCACAGGAGTACAGGTGGACACGCGGTCAGCAGGCTTGAATGACCTCTGTCCTGACTCCGGCCTCAAGGACAACTAGGTGAGCTGGCCAATTTAGTCCATTTGTCTCATGCCAGCCTGGTCCCAAAAGCTGGAGACTTCAGCAAAGACGGGGACCCACAGGATGGCATTTCAGGAGCTCCAAACCATTGTCCTGAATGTCATCTTTCAAGCTGTGGTCATGAATGGTTGCCAAGATGAAGAGAATTTTTTTCTCCTAGTTGTTTTTCTCCTTCATCTTTCTCAGCACCCCATGGACCCATTCTTCTAGATGATAGCCCTTGAAGGGGAACAATAGCAGAAACTCAAAGCTGTTGCTAAAATGTGCAGCTTGCTTCTGTCCCAACATGCAGAACAGTTGTAGGGCCACTATGCACCCATTACTTTCTCATATTCACACGGCTGCAAGTCTAAGGCCCACTCGGGGCTGGCTCAGGTCTCTGTTGTGGCTGGACCAGTCAGGACACTGCTCAGTGCTAGGTTTCTGACTGTAGCATCTGGCCTGTTCAAAGCAAGTTTTGAAATTAAAACCACTATCTTTCTATCCAGCTCTGGTAAAAATGCTGAAGATTAATTTGGAAGCGTAAGTCACAGCTGTTCTTCAATAACTAGCACGTCTATGTGGACCCTCTCATTTCTGTCTTAGTTCTTTCCTACTGCTCTAACAACATACCTTAGACTGGGTAATGTATAAATCACAGAAATTTATTGCTCACAGATCTGGGCATTGGGAAGTTCAAGATCAAGGAGCTGGCAGGTTTGGTGTCCGGTGATGGCCCATTTCTCACGATAGTGCCTCCTAGCTGTGTCCTCACATGGTGGAAGGAGCATGTAAGCTTTCTCAAGCCTCTCTCATACGGACGCTAATGCTATCTACTGGGCCTTTACCCTCATGACTTAATCACATCCTAAAGACCCTGGCTCTTAACACTATTATATTGGAGATTAGGCTTCAACATATGAATTTGGGGAGGACACAAACATTCAAACCACAGCAAACTCCAGTTTAATGAGCTGTAAGATAAAGCTGTTTTCTCCAAGCTGGGCTGCTCACTCAGCAGTAGAACATCAATGAGCGTCGCATTTTTGTTCCCAGCGTGCTCTGGTGGGTTTGTTGTGGCATAACTCCAAGTTGTCTTATCTATGTCTTTTTGCTGTGCTAAGATCCTTCCCAGGGAATACAAAATATGTGAGCAGGGTGTGGCTGGAAGTGCCAGCACAAGTGGGAAGGATCCAGCCACTTCCTTTCTCCATGGGTTCCTTCATGTTCTCAGGGATATGAGTTCCCCATCCTTAGAGTACAGACTTTGCTTTCCATCGCTGGTTGTTACACTAATAATTAACAATAATAGCAATCATTTACTGAGCAACTTCACAGCACCCTCCAAACTAGGCCCCCTTGTCCACACTCTATTAGAGAAGAAGCCAAGGGGTTATTTGCCAAACACTGACATGGTCAGTAAGTGACAGATTTAGGAGTCTGGCCCCGGGTGGTTCAATTGAGGGCCTATATTGTTGGCTGAGTCACCATCAATTCCTACAGGTCTTGAGAAATCAGAGTCAGAAACCAAACTTGGAATTGAATGAGATGTAACCTTGTCCTCTGCACATCCGGCACAAAGCACATGAGCTGATCTTACTGACATAACTGGACTGAATCTTCCTCAATTGTTTTCCCCATTCCTGTCCTCCAATCATTGACACAGATGGTGGGGTGAGGCAAGAAAGCCACCTGAGTGGAAGCACAGACTGAAGTAGCACCAAAGAGAAGAAAATAACCTCCTTGTACCCAAGTAAGCCTCCAGCAGATTGGGCCCTGTGGGGATCCTTGCACAGCCTCATTGTAACAGCTGTGCCCTGGGTTCTTGTTTCTGCACTATCTATAGACTGTGCACAAATGACACTGGTTCCTGTATGCCTCACAGGGAAAGTAACTCAGCTCCTACCAGGCGAGCAGAGACAAAAATATGTCATAGGCTTCTATAGAAGTCATTCCTGTGCCAAGGCCAGAGGACAGGCTAGATAGAAGACCAGGCTTTGTAGGAACTCTATATATGGAGAGAGGAAGTGAGAAATGGCCTCAACTGACTCCAGAGACCAGACATGTGAATGTTCTTCATTTTAATCAACTTCTAATTCACACACATGGACCCAGGAATGTTTATAAAACCCCACTTCTGACGTGGACTTAAAGCCTCAGTGACCCTGCCGGAGGAGCTGGAAGTGCTAAGGAAGGGTGAACCCCCTCCACTGCCTAAAGCCTTCCAGTGGTTCCCATTGCCTTTGGGAGGAAGTTCAAGCTCTTTGACCAGTCACGAGGTCTGCACAGTGTGGCTTCTGCACCAGTCCAGGTCACTGCCACACCTGTGCTCTTAGGCTTCTGTAGATTCTCTAACACGTCTTTCCTCTCTCCAAAGTAGCCATTCCCTATACCAAGCACCCTCCTTGCCTGCTGACACCTGCTTATCCTTTGCATTTCTCCTGCTGAGGTTGTCTGAGCTCCCCAGAAATCCAGGTCAGTACATTTCCTAGGTTCCCTCCTAGCCCCTCTGCTCCCCTTTGAAGCACTCATCAGGATGCTGGAAACTGCTTGTTCTTCAACAGAAAGCTCCCTGGAGGCAGGGTCCAGATCACTGTACCATTACTGTACACAGAGTGGACAATAGCATGGAGAAAACATTAACTGAAAAATGGATGGAGTAAATGAGCACAGGAGTAAAGCTTGATTTTTTTCCTTCTGTCCCTGATAGGCCTCTTCCACTCACTGTTTTCTTGTTGACAGGGTCCATCTAAGAAGGGAACACCAAGGATCCACCCAGGTTCTCTGGGTTTTGACTGTATCATATAAAAAAATATAATCTGGCTACTATAAAAAAGACAAAAGATAACAATATTTAGTGAAGGTGTGGAGAAAAGGGTACATTGTTGGTGGGAATGTAGATTGGTAGAGCAATTATGGAAAATAGCATGGAGGTTTCTAAAGAAATTAAAAATAGAACTACCATATGGCCTAGCAATTCCTCTTCTGAGTATATACCCAATGGAGATGAAATCCACCTTGTAAAGATATCTGCACTACCATGTTCATTTTAACTTTATTTACAGTAGCCAAGACATGGAGTCAACCTATATGTCTGTCAATGGATGAATGGATAAAGAAAATGTGGGGCTGGGGCCGGTGACTCATGCCTGTAATTCCAGCACTTTGGAAGGCCAAGGCAGGAGGATTGCCTGAGCCCAGGAATTCAAGATCAGCCTGGGCAACATAGTGAGACCTCATCTCTACTAAAAATACCAAAAAATCAGCTGAGTGTGATGGTGCATGCCAGTAGTCCCAGCAACTCAGGAGAGGCTGCAGTGATTGCACCACTGCACTCCAGCTGGGCAACAGAGCAAGACCATGTCTCAAAAAAGAAAAGAAAAAAAAGTGACATATATACACATATATATGTGTGTGTGTGTGTATATATATATATATATTTTACTGAGCAACTTCACAGTACAGCATTCCAATGATAGACTATCATTCAGCCTTAAAACAAAAAGAGATTTTGCCATTTGCCACAACATAGATGGACCTGGTGGACATTATCCTAAGTGAAACAAGTCAAACACAGAAAGAAAAATATGATCTCACTTAAAAGAGCTCAAAAACACAGAGATAGAGAATTAAACAGTGGTTACCACAGTCGGTGGAGAAGAAATGGTGGAGCTATAGGTCAAAGTGTACAAAACAGCAGACGTGTAGGATGAACAAGTCTAGAGATCTAATGTACAACATCCTCATGTTAATAAAATTGTAGTGCATTAGGGATGTTTGTTAAATAAATAGATCTAAGCTATCTTGCCACAAAAGAGTAACTATGTGAGATGACAGATCCCTTCATTTGTTTCACTACAGAAACCCATATGTCTATGTGTATCCCACAACATCAAGATGTAAACCTCAAATACACAATAAATTTACTTTAAAAACAAAACATTGTTAGCAAATTTTAAAAAAAGGAAAAAGAAAATACAATCCATAAATCTGGGCCCAGGCTCCATCCATCAGACACCAAAGGCCACACCTGCCATCATCAATCACGGGGCTAATCCTGCCATCAGCACCAGGAAGTGAGGACAGGGATGCAGGCCCAGCAACTCAGGGACACAAGCTTTGGCAGCTTGCCTTTGGATACTCAAATAGTGTCTAAGAAACAAAGAGGGCTGGGTGTGGTGGTTCATGCCTGTAATCACAGCACTTTAGGAGTCAGAGGCCAGAGGATTAGTTGAGCCCAGGAGTTTGAGACCAGCCTGTGCAACACAGGGAGACCTCATCTTTACAAAAATAAAAGTAAAATAGCTGGGGGTGGTGGTGTGCACCTGTAGTCCCAGCTACTCAGAGGCTAAGGGGAGAGGATCGCTTGAGCCTGGGAGGTCGAAGCTGCAGTAAACTATGATTCTGCCACTGCACTCCAGACTGGGCAACAGAGCAAGACTTTCTCTCAAAAAAAAAAAAAAAAAAAAAAGGAAAGAAAAGAAACAAAGCCGACTTCTGTATATAGTGGGTGGAGAGATCATAACAAAATGTTACTTTGTCATTTAGACATATATGAATTTTTCACCTGGTTTAAAGACATACTAAATTTTCTTTATGAATAAAAACATGCTGCCAATTAACATTGACCTGCTGAGAAGAAGGAAAGCCAACTCTGATTCTTTTTAACGTCTAAGTAAAGTGGCAAATCGGTCTCTTTATTATTACGGTTAACGCGATTAGGCCAGAGGCTATTTCAGCATTTTCCTGCCTTCGGAGTTGTCTGATTAGGACTTTGGGGGAACAGCAGCAATATGCCTGTGAGTCCTAACTGCAGCGTCCGCCCTCATAATAACTACATGGGAGGACTCACCCCCTCAACATCCTCCAGAAGACAGGCCTAGGGAAGACACCTTTTAGGCTGTCCACCCATTTCTCAACAATCTCTCTTCTCTGGAAAGCTAAATGTCCCAGACATGTTCACACTCTGTGACCACCCCTCCTGGTACTGGGCAACTAGATTGGGCTAGAGCTGGAAATTTGGAATCAGGTCTATGAGGATCCAGTTTCAATCTGGGCTGGTCCTGTGAACACAAGAGATTTAAAAATAAATACACACATACACACACACACACAGAAGAAGAAGAAGAACAGGGGCTCTGAGGACAGCCAGCTTCTACTGAGTGGACTAAGCAGCAGAGAAAGTCCATATGGAGAAATGGAGCAGGAGGCAGCTGTGAAGGAAGCAACAAGGAAGGAGAGAGAGGGGGACTTCCTGGGTTCCCTCACTGCTCCCTCCCTGACAACGCTTCCCCTCTAACCCCTGGAGCCCTGTCCATGGCAAACCAATCACTCCACACCCTCAAACTCCATAGACTTCTGCCTCCTCCTGACTGACATCCCTTGATGTGATTGACAGCAGCTCATAAAGTCACTGACCTTGGTACTGCATCACGTTTATCTCCCAGATCATAACTGCACAGAAACATTGCTTTCCCAGCACCCAGCCCAGGATTTAGTGCAGCAGATGTGCTCAATAAATATTTATTGAGTGAGTATCGAAATAACTTTCCTTGAAGGCCTCTCGAGTGGAGGTTGTTCATTCACTGCCCTCCCACACACCATGAAGACAGATGGATATTCTTCCTGCTTCTAGACATCACTCCTCCTCCCTTATTAAAAAAAAAAAAAAGTATCAACAAAAAACCAACAACTACTCCTCTCTGAAGTTTCTGACATCTCAGTCATCCACCCATCTCAACTTTATTCCCCAAATCAAGTTCTCCCCATCCTGCCAGGCACCTCACAGCCTGTGGTTTGATTCCTTCCCCAACAATTCCTCCTCAAGGTTTCACAGAACCCATTTCAGAACAACACTTGGGAATGGCCTGGTGAGAAACGATGTGCCCAGTCTCAGGGTTACTCTGCGGCTGGGACTAGGTATGCCAGAGAAGAGGAGAGGCCAGTCCATTGTGTCAGTGTGGCTCATGCAAGCAGCTAAAGTGGAAACTCAGCTTTGGAAAAAAAGGTTCGTTCTTTTAATAATAAGTAGAGTTCTTAGTTCTCTATTAAAATTGAACTGGGTAAACATTACAGCTGTTAGCACTTCTCTAAGACAAGTACTCATTTAGCACCATGGACCACGGATAATACTGTGGACTGTGGATAATACCTTGGATTTTTTTTTTTTTTAGACAGAGTCTTGCTCTGTTGCCAGGTTGGAGTGTAGTGGCATGATCTGGCTCACTGCAACCTCCCCGTCCCGAGTTCAAGAGATTCTCGTGCCTCAGCCACTGGAGTAGCTAAATACCCTGAATTTTTATATTCCATCAAGTACCGAGACAGAACAACAGCATCTATTTATCTCCGTTTTCACACTGTACAAAACAAAGATAAGGGAGATGCCTCTGGAATGATGATAGGTGTGTTGGTTCATTGATCTAATCTCCTTTTATAAGGCTCTGATTAGTTCTGTGTGGCTCAGTTAGTGCAGTTACATCCAAAGGGAGAAGTCCTACAAAGAAAACTACAATTAAACACAGTAGAGCTACCTTTGCCTCTCTTTGAACCCCTTGCGTTTTTTGGTTTCTGCATAACTGACAGCTGTGCATATGGAGAACTTAGCACAGAGAGCAATGTTAGCAATTGCTAACTAACATTGCTAAGGAGGACTTAGCAGTGTAAGTGCCAGAGAGCTTCTTTTGTAGAATCACAGAGCAGGTCAGCTGCCCCCTCTCCCAACAAAAGACACCTGGCTATCACCAAATCACAACATCCCTGATTCCAACCAACTAGATAATTCAGACCTAAGCTATTTCTAGGAAGCTTGAGGTAAATTTATCAGACTATTGCCAAAGTCTATGCTTTACTTACAGGCAGGAACATATGGGCTGATTGAACCATTTCCAGAAAGACAGTCTGGTTATTGGGAAATCTGACTGATGAGGGCCGGATGGGAGAAGTGACATCATTGACACGAAAAAGGAGAAACTTAAAGGAGCAGCAAGACTCTCCTCATGGAGGAGAGTGATGGATCAGAGAGAGGCATCCCAAGAGTGACTGGAAACTTTCAGGAATGTCAATGCCTTTAGAGTCATGGGTTTGTTTTTTTAATTTTTAAATGCAAATTATAATTGCAATATATTTATGGGGTACAAGGCGATGTTTTGATATATGTGTACGATGTGGAATGACTAAATCAAGCTAATTAATATCTCCATCACATCACATCCTTATTTTTAATGGTGAGAACATTTGAAATTTACTGTCTTAGCAATTTTGAAATATGCAATACATTATTATTAACTTTAGCACCATGCTGTGCAATAGATCTCAAAAACTTATTCCTCCTGTCTACCTAAAACTTTGTACTCTTTGACCATGTCCCCATGGATATAGATGCAAAAATCCTCGACAAAATACTAGCAAACCAAATTCAACAGCCATTAAAAGAATCACCCACCACGATCAAGTGGAATTTATTCTTAGGATGCAAGGATGGTGTTTTAAAGCCCTAGGCCTTGTTGAAGAGTACTTGAACTTGTTTTGATAGAAATGGTATCTTCTTAGTTTTAGATTAAAATAATCTGCACAGGGATATTCATCTTATCCTGTTTATAACAGTGAAAAGTTGGTATTCTACATATGAGAGAACATAATTAAATAAAATAAGGTAACTCCACTCAATGGAATATTATGATGTAATCAAGCCAAGGATTGGAAAAGGAACATTATACAATGGAAAATGCTTAAGATGCAATGCTAAGTCAAAACATGGAGGGAATCAAAGTGTGCATAATGTTTATTAAGATTTCACATTTTTAAATAAAATTTAAGCCAAAAAGATATGGCCTGGGACAGTTCATGGCCTGGCAGTTCACCAAAGTACCAAATGGTACATATGTTTAGATGGTAGGATTATAGACTTTTTTCTTCCTTCTGCATATCTGCATGTTTCAAATTTAATGAGCATGCACAGTTTTAATGGATATATTCTATAAAAAATAATTACTTGAAAATATTAGTAAACTATCTCAATGGCCACACTATAAAAATCACAGGGAATCAAAATATGAAGGTAAGGAAACCACTCTATGAAACTAAACTATTCACCTGTTGGAAGGTGAAGGAAAGCAGAAAAGACTTACAAGTTAGCAGGGCAATTGTTCTCTGGAAGAAAAGAAAAACATGAGACTGATGCTTCAGAGAGTACTCCTCTTGTGCTTTACCACAAGGAAAAGAAGGAGCAAACAATGCTTTCCTTCTGAGAACTAGAATCAGGTGAAAAGACTGTCCTTTGCCTGGTGGATTTTTTATTTTGATTCCCCTGGACTTACAAAGGTTTTCATACCCTTCCTGTTCTGAAACTCCCAGGAAGTAGAGTTGGAACCCAGGCACCACATATATCCTGAAACAACTGCAATTTCAAAAGAGGTTTGCAGTTCATTGGGAGAGTGTGTTACTGCAGATGTGAGCTCTCTGAGGTCAACTTTGTCTTATTCACTATAGCAAACCCAATGCCTAGCATGATGCTTGATTCCAAAGGATGTCTCAAAGCACGTTTGTTAAATGAATGTTTTTTTTTTTTTTCAATATTTTCTCAGAATCAGGATTTGCCTAAGCAGAGACTAAAGTTCAAGGTTAGTCGAAAATTGTATTTTATCCTACTTAGGTTTTTTTTTTTTTAATATGCTATGGCAACATGTTATTTAGACAGATAATTTTACTATTTTAATTCGTTTAAAAATTGCTCCAATTAACATGTGGTGTTACCTTCAACATAGTTATTCACCCCTAGGAGAAAGAAGTTGAAGCCCGTCAGCGCCACCCACCTCGTGCAATTTATTTGGATTATAGACAGGCTGCAAAGAAGGGCATCAACAGCCTCTGGGATACTACACTTGTAAACCCCAGCCCACCTCGTGGTAACAATCGTTCCATTAACCCTAACCATTTCCGGGAAGGATGCCTGTGGGACTGCTGTTTGGCACTAGGGCCAGGAAGAAAACAGGAGCCGCCATGCTTAAACCTCAGAGCCGGTAGGTGGACTAGGAGAACTGGTGCCAGACAGCGTCTCCCATGACGCCCTGCTCTGGGACTCTTCCCATAGGCACCACTGGAAGACCAATTCAGTCAAAATTGCTTTTGTGTTAAATTGCTTTTCCTATCACCAGTTTACAACAAGTCACTGGTTTTGTGCTACACAAATTCAAAGATTTCACTGGCTTTTTCCTGTCCTGTCAGCTATCCAACTGTCTACCATCTCCACAGTGAAGGGCTCTGCAGCTCCTCCGAATGACTATAATAGTAAAAATGCTTTAAGTAAGTGAGTCCTGGCAGGGTTCAAGGACTTTCTTATTCAGTATCAGACCTTCACGTTAACCTTCACAGGGTCAGAATTGAGAAATGAAACAGAAAAACTTCTAAGGAAATGGATTGTTGAGTTTAGCAAGAAGAGCCACGTTAACAAAGTCAAGTGTGGGAATGGCTTCTACACTGTGAAGAACTAATTCTTATCTCCTCTAAACCAAGAACAAGAAGAGCCTTGTTCAAGAGCAGGGCATCGTGGGAGACACTGGCTGGCACCAGTTCTCCTGGTCCAGCCACCAGCCCTGAGGTTTAAACAACTGAAACAAGAAGAGTTTCAGTTGAAACTTGAGGGATTTCATGTAGATTTCACTAGCCTTTGGTTCTGTGACGTTCTTTCCCTAGGATTCTCATCTTTATGAGAAGTTTTTAAACAATTCAGTCTGAATGCAGAAGATGGAGCAGATGGCCTTTAAGGACTTTCATCTTTAATATGATGGACAATTAAAGAGCTTCACGAGGAAACTGTATCCTGTCCTTTGATGGTCACTGCAATTCTAACAAACATTTCTAAAACACTAGGCACATCTTCTCATACAGATGATGGCCTGGCAGCATTCTCATCCATTTCAACTACTGATTGATTTCTTCTCTTCCTTATTGATTACTGTCCACTTTTCCTCCAACTGGGGCTCTGGCCCTTTCATCCTATTCAGGTCCCTGTGCACTCACACTGTTTCCTCTGCAATAAAGGAGGGTCTATTCTCATTAAATTATACAGTCCCCTTAAAAAGGAAGATTATTAACCACTATGTCTTGGTCAACTTCTAACATGGGAAATCATTTTGTCTCCCTACAATTTCCCCTGTCTTTCTAATTAGAAATTCTATTTAATATCCCACTCAAAATAAAACCTGTTGCAGAGGGGGCTGCCTCAGAGGGACCTGCCTTTTCCAGCACAGGGGAGGCAACATTTCCGAGATGCATGACTAATACTCCTGGGGCAGAGGCTGAGTACATTGGGATCCTTTGGGAGCAAAGGTACCTCCAAAAGATCAAATTAGTTTTCATTTTATGCCTGAGGGAGGCAATCCAACAACACAGACTTCTTTTCCCCTCCAGCATTTTGCAGCATCTTCTCAGATTAAGAATCAAGGCAAGAACTGCTTGGTAATATTGTGTGGATGACGCATTACACGGGGCTGACTTTGTGACATCATGTCATCTTGTTCTGTTAGAGCAACTCGATGTGCCTTCCCTGTGCACCCCAGCTCTGTGAGTCACCGCGTGATATATGTCCAGGAAATGCAAAACGGTGCTGAAGACTAAAACAGTGCTAAAAACTCAGGATTTAAAAATTGAGGCTTCCGGCCTGGAAATGGAGAGTGAAAAAAGTAAACTCTGAGGCAGGGAGCAGGTCTTCATTTCTGTTTTCCTTTTCATTTGCCTCCCTCCTTATTTTTGGTGTTATTTAAGTATAGGATCCTCAAGGGATCATAGTTTATAAATAAGCACTGTAGATAGTAACTGTTTTTGAAGTTTTATTTGCCTCAAAAATGAAGTTTATTTTCACCCCACATCCTAAGAAGATTTTGTTATCATAAAATGACTAAATATCTATGTGTAGATTAGAGGATGAATGCTAAATACCATTGGCTAAATAAGCTCCATTCATGCCTGGAGAGTCCTGTAGTACAAAACAATCTCCATATATACAAATTTACAGCATATTTGAATGATGATAGAATGAACAAACTATCAAAAATAATCTAACAAAGACCTAATATAAATTTAGTCTTATCCGAATACCTTCAATAGAAAAAAATTATGTGCTGGACCCCAAACAGTGAAAATTCAAAGTTTAAAATCTTAGACCAAGCCAGGAGGATCACCTGAGCTCAGGAGTTTGAGACCAGCATGGGCAACATCGACCCTGTCTCTACTTAAAAAAAATTTTAAAAAGAGTTTACAATATTTTCTTCTGCCTCTATCTTCTAAATTTCAGTAAATAAAAGAATTGGTGAACCTAAGATCCGGTGAGCCAAACTTGCAGAAAAAGACAGAAACAGCAGAGATTAATCAAGCCAAGATGTTAACAAGGATAGAATCTCTTTCTGTCACAGTTGACCTTTCCAACCTAGTGCAAATACTTCTCACTCCAGGATCTTAAGGCACTAGGACAGCCACACAAATTAGGAGGAGCCCAGACCCGTAGGGTTGAAAAGCAATCAGACAGAGTACATGATAAATACCACCCACTCCTCAAAACCACCATCCTTCTCCCGTTCGAAATATACTTTAATGGGCAGGGCAGCATCCTTCTGGGCTATGAATGCTACAGGCCTGATTTAGACCAAAGTCTGGTTAAATCCAAAGAGGTCTGCCCATTAAGCTGCCACTGTGTTCCATGGAGAGTGAATTACTCAGGGTAGTCACTTCAGCAGGCAAAATACACTGGAACCATTATTGGGTTTGGAAGTCAGCAGACCGGGCAGAACCGGAAGGATCCTCTGTACCCAAACACTCTAATACACCCCAGAGGAACTTCCATTCTCTCTGCCCCACACTCCACTTGTCTGTCAACATGGAGCAATGACCATCACTCAGGTACCCTGTACTGGGCTGGGGCTGAGGACCCAGTGGGGTTGCCAAAGAAACGTCATGTTATGAATGCACATGTGCCTTTACAATGCATTTTCTTTGGCTTGGCAGCTGAAGTGTGGTATGCACAGGTGGCAGGTGGTGGATGGCAGGTGGGAAACTAAGAACCAACTTTGCTTTTTCCCAATTTTCAGGGCCAGCCATGGGAAACATCACTAGTAGTCCCAAATGAGTTCAAAGTGAGTGCCCTGGAGGAAATAGTAACTATTACAACTATAAAATATGTTCTCAACATTTGGGAGTTATAATGATGTTCATCCAAGAGCTTAGGCATCATGGCAACAGCATGGCCTAAAATCAATGTACAAGACTAAATGATATGTGAAAAAGTCTGAGACAAGATGACTCCCAGGCCTGCAGGTTTAATTATAGCTTGATTGAAAGTAATTATTGTCTTAAAAAGCCATGTCAATCACAAAGATTGGTCAGTCATGGAAAGTATTGATATTTATAAAAGATAATTTAATCATTGCACAGATAGACATCACAGATACCTGGAAATGGAATACCGTAAACCCATGTTTTCTAAATGACCCTTGGCTAGAAAAGGTAACTGAAACCAGAGGCAATGATTCTTCCTTAGCTATTTTTTTCTTAATTTTGAGATAACTATAGATTCACATGAAGCAGTAAGAAACAATAGAGAATAATCCCACGTACCCTCTACCCAGTGTCCCCCAATAGTAACATCATGCGAAACCATGGTGCAATATCATAACCAGAATATTGACACTGGCAGGGTCAAGATAACATCTTCACTACAAGGATCTCTCATGTTGCCCTCTTACAATCATATCCACTTCCTTCTCCCTTGATCCCTCCCTTAGCCCCTCCCACCTCTACCTCATTTACCCCTGGCAACCACAAATCAGTTCTCCAGTTCTATAATTCTCTCATTTCAAAAATTTTATATAAATAGAATCACACAGTATGTAATCTTTTGGATTTTTTTTTCACTCACAATAATTCACTGGACATTTATCCAAGTTGCTGCCTGTACCAGTAATTTGTTCTTTTTTACTGTGTAATAGTATGGATATACCACAGTTTGTTTAACTGCTCACCCATTGAAAGACATTTTTTATTATTTCCAATTTAGGGATATTACGAGTAAAGCTGCTATGCACAAACATTAAGAAGTTTTCATTTCTCTGGGGTAAATGCCCAAGTGTACAATTGCTGGGTCATAGGTAATTGCATGTTTAAGAAACTGCCGAACTTTTCCATAGGTTCTGTACCAGCTTACATTTTCACCAGTAATATAATCCAGTTCTTTTCATCTTCTCCAGCATCTGGTATTGTCACTATTTTTTATTTTAGCCATTGTGATAGGTGTGTAGCAGTATCTCATTATGGCTTTAATTTGCGTTTCCCTAATACCTAATGATGTTGAACACATTTTTATGTGTTTATTTTCCATCTGTATATCACTTCAGAGAAATGTCTTTTCATGTCTTTTGACTACTTTCTAGTAAGATTATTTGTTCTTTTATTATGCTATTGAGTTTTGACAGTTGTTTATTCTAATACTAGTGTTTTGTTGGATATATGGCTTGCAAATATATTCTCTCAGTCTGTAGCTTTTCTGTTATTGGCGTAACAGGGTCTCTCACAGAGCAAAAGTTTCACATTTTAATCAAGCGCAATATATCAATTTTCATTTTATGGACCATGCTTTGGTGTCCAGCCTAAGAACACTTGGCCTACTCCTAGATTCTGAAAATCTTATCCTGTGCTTTTTCTATAAAAATATTATCCTGTGTTTTTTCTATAAGTTTTCTATAAGTTTTATAGTTTTGCATTTTACATTTAAGTTCACAATCCATTTTGGGTTAAATTTTGTATAAGATATGCGGTTTAGATGGGGTTAATTTGACCTTTTGTCATAAAGTTTATTCTCCCTGCATTGAATTGCTGTGGTACCTTGGTCAAAATCAGTTGGGAATATTTGAATGGGTCTTTTTCTGGGTCTTCTATTCTGTTCCATTGACCTATGGGTCTACTCCTCCCCTTCTGTTCCTCCATGAATACCAAGCAATCTTGATTACTGTTGTTACATAATTAGCCTTGAAATTGGATAGCGATTTCTTTCACCTTATTCTTCTTTTTCAAAATTGTTTTAGCTATTCTAGTTCCTTTGCCTTTCCATATAAAGTTTAGAATAATCTTGTCTATATATTTTATGACAAGTCTTGTAAGGATTTTGATAGGAACTGCATTAAACATGCACAGCAAATTGGAGAAGATTGACAGGCTTTCCATGCTGAATTTTCTAATTCATGAACATGATATGCCCATTTATTTTGAGCTTTGATTTTCTTATCAGTTTTGTTTGTAGTTTGTGGAATAAAGTCCTGTTCATGTTTTGTTATATTTATGCTATTTTTTATTTGAGCAGTTGTAAATGACATTTTTCTTTTAATTTCAGCATACTTTTAGTGTTCATTACTAATACATAGAAAAATAATTAACTTTTCTATGTTGATCTTGTATCCTTGCTGAATTCAATTAATTGTTCTGTTCTATGAGTTGAGGCCTCCTCCTCCTCCTCCTCTTCCTCCTCCTCCTCCTCCTTCTTCTTCTTCTCTTTCTCCTCCTCCTCCTGCTTCTTATGTAGGTTCATTGGGATTTTCCACATGAACTTTCATGTCATCTGCAAATAGGGACAGACATATTTCCTCATTTCCAGTATGTGTGTCTATTATTTCCTTTTCTTGCTTTGTTGCACCAGCTAGAACTTCCAACACTACGCTAAATAAGTGGTTAGAGCAAACATCTTTGCCTTGTTCCCATTTTTAAAGGGAGGCATGTAGTCTTTCACCATTAAGCATGATATTAACTTTAGGATTTTGGTCGATTTACTTTATCAAGTTGAAATTCTTTATTCTTATTTTTCTGAGAGATTTTTTGAACAAAAAATGGGTGCTGAATTTTTTCAAAAAACCTTTTGCATTGATTGATATGATTATGTGATTTTTCTTCTTTAGCCTGATTCTATGGTGGATTACATTGTTTTACTTTCAAATATTGAACCAGGTATGCATTCCTGAAATAGACCTTATTTGGTCATAGAGTATGATAATTCTTCTTATAGAATTCCAAATTATATTTGCCAATACTTTGTTAAGATTTTTGTGTCTATATTCACAAGAGATGTTGTATTCATCTGCAGTTTTCTTTTTCCTTTTTGTACTGTCTTTATCTGGTTTTGGTATCAAAACAATATTGGTTTTTCATAAAATGTTAGAAGTGTTCCCTTCTCTTCTATTTTCTTGAAAAGATTGTGTAGAATGGTGTTAGTTCTTCTTTAAACACTTGTTAGTAGTCTCTGATGAAAATTTCTAAGTCTGGAGATTTACTTAGGACTTTTTAAATGAATTTGAATTCCTGAATAATTACAAGGATACTCAAATTGTCTATTTAATTTGGGTGAGTTATGGTAGTTTGTTGTTTTCAAGGAATCGATCCATTTAATCTAAATTGTCAAATCATGCAGAGTTGCTCATAATATTCCCTTATTATCTATTTGATACCTGCAGGGTCTTTAGTGATATCCCCTGTTTCATTACTTATGTTGGTAATTTGCATATTATCTGTTTTTTTCTTCATCACAGTTGCTAGAAATTTGTCAATTTTGTTGATCTTTTCAAAGAACTTTCTTTTTGTTCAATTGGTTTTCTCTATTTTTATTTTTAATTTCATTGATTTCTGCTCTTTATTATTTATTCTATTTTATTTGTTTTGGATTTATTTTGCTCTTCATTTTCTAGATCCTTGAGGTGATAGCTTAGATTACTGATTTCAGACTTTTTCTCTTTTCTAATGAAAGCATTTAGTGCTACAAATTTCCCTCTCACCACTAATTTAGCTGTGTCCCACAAATTTTTATACATTGTACATTAATTTTCATGCAGTTCAATTGTTTACTTCAATATAATCTTTGACCCATGGATTATTTAGAAGTGTGTTATTTAGTTTCCAAGTGTTTAGAGATTTTGCTGTTGTCTTTCTTTTGGTGATTTCTGGTTTAATTTTATTGTGGTCAGAGAACACATATTATAGGAGTTCTATTCTTTTAAATTTGTAAGTTCGTTTTATGGTCTAGCATATGGTCTATCTTGGTATATGTTTCAGATGCATTTTAAAAAATGTGTATACTCCTGTGGTTGGGTGGAACTTTCTATAAATATCAATTAGATTTTGTTGGCCAATGATACTGTTGAGTTCTTCTGTGTCCTTGCTAAGTTTTTGTCTGCTTGTTCTATCAATGTTAATAGAGAAATATTGAAATCTTCAACTATAACTATGAATTTGTCTATTTCTCTTTTCAGTTCTATCAGTTTTCACTTCACATATTTCGCAGTTCTGTTGCTTGGTGTCTACACCTTCAGGATTACTATCTTTTCTTGGTAGATTGACCTTTTGTTATTATATAATGTTCCTTCTCTGTAATTTTCTTTGCTCTGAAATCTACTTTATATGCTCTTAATATAGCCACTCCTGATTTATTTTGGTTAACATTTGCATGACGTATCTTTTTCCATCTTTTCACTTTTAACCTTTCTATATTATATGTGAGGTATATTTCTTATAGACAGCATATAGTTGGATTGTTTCTTAATATACTCTGCCAATCTCTGTCTTTTAGTTGGTATATTTAAATGATTTACATTTAATGCAATTATTGATATGTTATGGTTTAAGTCTGTCATTTTATTTTTTGTTTTCATTTCAGTTTTTCATTTCTCTTTCTTTTTCCCATTTTCCTGTGGGTTACTTGAACATTTTTTAGAATTCCATTTAGATTTATCTATATATATATTATCTCTCTCTCTCTCTGTATGTGTGTGTGTGTGTGTGTAGTTAAATGTATCTTTTTGTATAGCTTTTTTGGTGGTTGATTAGGTTTTACATTATATATTCATCATATATACCTCTACTGACACCATGGGGTTCAGAGATGTGGCCTCATTACCACTGAGGGTGATGAAAGTCCTGACTCTCTTCTAGGTTTCTTCTGACACCTGCCCAGGTGAGGTTCTCCTTGTTACAATCTGGTGAGGATGAGAGTCTTTGTCATAGTTTTTCTGTGGTGTTTAACTGGAATAGAGTAGTTTCCTAAAAGTTTTTGTCTTGCTAAGATGCCCTGTTCCTGGTCCTTTGGCTAAAGAAAGCAGTTTTGTGTGTTGGGGCGTGTGTGTGGCAGGGGGAGGGGAGGTGAGAGAGCGAGAGAGCGAGAGAGAGAGAGAGAGCACGCATGTGCACATGGTGTTTCCAGGTTGCCAGTTTATTAAAGTCTGAGACTTAGACCAAAAAAAAATCCAAAGAACCCACCACTATGTTGTTCCTTGGGTTCTGAGATCTCTAACTGATCTGCCTTCTTCTTCCATACTTCAGAATCTTCTTATGTTAATTTTATGAACACTGTCTAGGGTTTTTCAGTTGTATTTAGCAGAAAGAATAGGGAAAAGTATGTCAACTCCATCTTCCCAGAAAAAGAAATGCTTCTCCTTTAGCTACTTCATGAAGAATATTTAAAGAAATAGAAAGACGATTGGCACAGGTGTTTTAAAAAGACAAAGCACCACTTAGTCATTATATTGGCAGGTGAATAATATACTAATTATCATAAAATTCAAGTTTAATCTGTATTTATTCTGATATGTAGCATCAGGAAATTGGGTTTGTTTTTAAGGCAAAGACAAGCTTTCTTGTTGAATAGTTTGTTTCAATATTTAAAAACTTGTTGAATTCTAATCCTGACATCATAAATATTGTTATATGAAAGTACATTTGTACTAGCTTGCTAGTAAATGCTTATATTTGTGGCAAGTTACAGATAAAACAAGTCTCAGATTAAATTTTGCCACATATATAAGCATTTATCAGCAGCTAGCACAAAGCAATTGTTTTTTAGCTGGAAGAAGTCCTAGGCTCCGTCTTTTTAAGTGTTCCGACTATACCTTGCAATTTTTAAAATATCAATAAAAAAGTGAATTCCAGAAGCAAAATTTGGTTAACCTCTCAGTCAGTATCAAGTGACCAGAATCTTCTAAATTGTGGGAATTTAAGAGCATGTCATATTCAAATCTCAAGCACCAACCCCATATGTAAAGGGAGATGGGCTTCCTAGCTTCTTACTCTCTTTTGTGCAGAGTGGTAAAGCATCTTTAAAATATTTTGGTCAGTCCATATATCTTGAACACCAATAATTTTAAGGAAAGATAAACAATTTCTAAAAGCCATTGTGCAAAATAGCAAACCACTAATTATTACCCCATTTACAATGTTAACAAAATGTCTGGTCCCAGAAGTAAGTTCAAGAGATCTGTTGTACACGATGATGACTACAGTTAACAACATGAATATTGTTTATGTGGCAATTTCTAAAAGTAGATTTCAAGTGTTCTGACTACATAAAGTGTTATGTAAGGTAATGCATATGTTAATTAGCATAATTTAGCCATTCTGCAATATCTACATATGTCAAAATATCATGTTATACATCATAAACATATACCATTTTTCTTTTCAATGAAAAAAATTAAGAATAAGATAAAATAAAAATGTCTGTAGAGTATGTTGTCTGGTTAAATATAAACTAACCATCCCTGGAAACACACATTTTACTTGGAGCAAATGACTGCCCAAATTTGAGTGGAGTCCAAACAATTCGAATGTGTGTACATATATAACATGTATATGTTGAGGTATTTAAAACATAATTATTGACCCCCTAATTCAACATTGTTTTAAATAACTTATTATTCTTGTTTTCAACAACCCACTTGGAAGAAGCAACACATTCACATGAGGAATGATCCATACGACTCCTCCACACCAAAAATTGTGAAGCACATTACTATCATATTTGTATGCTGTTGAAAATCTTTCTGCCCTTTCTCTCTCTCTTCCCCCCCCCCCCCCCCCCCCCCCCCCCCCCCCTTGTTTTAAGACACAGTCTCGCTGTGTTGCCCAGGCTGGTAACAATCATAGTTGACCAGGTGGCACAATCATAGCTCAAGGTAATTTCAAACTCCTGGGCTCAAGTGTTGAGCCTGCCTCAGTAGCTGGGACTACAAGTAGTGAGGACTACAGGTGCATGCCATCACATGTGGCTAATTTTTGCATATTTTGCAGTGACGGGGTTTCACCATGTTGCCCAGGCTGGTCTCGAACTCCTGGTCTCCAGCAATCCTCCTTTCTCAGTCTCCCAAAGCACTGGGATTACAGGCGTGAGCCACTGCACCCTGCACCCAGTCCCTTTTCTCATTTTTTCACGAAAACATCCACTAGCATCACTCTAAGCATCATAGACTGCAGAGTCAATCTCAGAGGTGGGAAAAGACAAGAGGAAGGTAGTAGTGGACAAAGCATTTTACCCTTTCCAGCAACGCAGTAGCTGGTGGCCACCTTGTGTTATAGAGTCACCTCTTATGAGCCCCTGGTTCTCTGTAAGCTTCTGAAAGTCAGTGCTTTTCTGAAGCTTATGTTAGGGTGCAATACACAGAGCATTCTTTAGAATGGCTATTTTCAGATTTAAAAAAAAAATTCTATTCTAATAGAATAGGGAAAGGTGTTGTTAAAGCCCACCCATAAGCCTACCACTACCCAGGCCCCTCCCCATGTGCTATAGGCTAAACAGTTGTATTTCCCCCAAATTCATAAGTTGAAACCTAATCACGCAATGTGACGCTATTTGGAGGTGGGGCTTTCGGGGGTTGAATAAGTCATGAGGGTAGAGCCCTCGTCAATGGGATTAGTGTCCTTATGATAAAGAGATCCCAGAGAGCTCTCTCACCTCTTCCACCATGTGAAGTTAAAGTGAGATGACAGCCATCTATGAACCAGAGCAGGCCCTCCCCAGACACTGAAAATGCACCTTGATCATAGATATCCCAGCCTTCAGAACTGTGAAAAATAAATTTCTGCTATTTATAAGCCACTCAGTTTATGGTATTCTGTTATAGGAGCCCAAATGCACTAAGATACCAGGAAAGTGGTCCTTAAAATGTGGGTGCTGTCGCACATTTACCAAGTCAAAATCTCTAGATTTAAGATCTAGAGCCAGCATATTTGTCAACTTTCCAGGTCACTTGAGAGAACTCCGCCTTCAGGTCTGTGGATCATGGTTTGAAAATCACTGTTACAAAGTTAGTTTAATAATTAATACAACACAGAGAAAAAAAAAACAGATCTTTATGGGAAATATTAAATAGAAGCAGAACAACCAAAAGCTCCAGTCACAGTGAACAATTAAAGGGCAGCCACCACAGACAGCATCCTTGGAGCCCAGAGCAGCCCCAAGCCCAGCCCCAGGTGCTTTCCTGACACTTGCTTCGCTGAGTTAAGAAGTGAATAGTAATACAGGAAATGGTAGGAGTATTTGTCCTTTCAAACTCCTTTCTTTATGAAATAACCTTTTTTAAAAAAATAGTAACTAACAAAGTCTTATTGAAATATTTTATTATGGATACTTGGCATTTAAAGAGAAATCTATTAGTCAAGCAATGGCATTAATAAAAGGCATTCCTTCTGAAGTTGACAACAATTATTCAATGGATCAGCACCATCAGCTAACATCGATCACTGCCGGGACATGGATAGCATTCCAATCAGAGCACAGAAAGGAGGGTGTTTGGAGGAGTGTACTGTGTGAACCAAATACAAGTAAACAATTACCTATGTTCTCGCACCTGTAATCCCTGCACTTTGGGAGGCCGAGGTGGGCAGATCATGAAGTCAGGAGATAGAGACCATCCTGGCCAAGATGCTGAAACCCTGTCTCTACTAAAAATACAAAAATTAGCTGGGTGTGGTGGTGCACACTGTAATCTCAGCTACTCGGGAGGCTGAGGCAGGAGAATGGCTTGAACTCAGGAGGCAGAGGTTGCAGTGAGCCGAGATGGCGCCACTGCACTCCAACCTGGCGACACAGTGAGACTCCATCTAAAAAAAAAAAAAAAAAAAAAAAAAGCAATGTGTCACCTCCATTTTACAGATGAGTAAAGCACCGTACAGGGAAGTTAATGCTAAATATTGTCAACAGGTAATGTTAACATTAAGTCGATTTTACATAAACTAGCCATGTCTTCAATAAGTTTTCCTCCCTTTTGCATCACTCTGCTTGTATGCAGGGATTTCACAATTTGGCGTATAAAAACATAGGAATATTTAATCATACACTTAATTCTAAAAATAAACCAGAATGTCCAGGAAATGAATAAATTTAAAAATATACATTTTCAAATAATATTTAGTGGAATGAGGAAATTTCTTGACACAAGCATAAGTAACAAAAAAGTAAAGAATATAAAACTATATTTTCAACTTCAGCATCATTCATTTGATCCCAATTTTGTAAAAATGAGCCCATGTTTATGTAACAACATGTTGAAAAAAGACTGATAGGAAATATACCAAAACTGTTAACAGTACTTAATTTGGGGTATTAAGAGTAGGGTTTTTTCTTTACACGTTTTTTTGTTTCAAAATTATCTATAATAAATGGATATTCATTGTATAATTAGAAAAACTGTAATGTGTTTTAAATGACCAAGCTTCTATTCTTTGAAATAATTCTAGTATCTTTTCCACTTATTTATGCATGATTCATGTCCCATGCAGCAATAAAAGTACCCCCAACCCATTTCAAAATTTCCTCCAAGCACAAGGACATTAACCCCAAAATTAAACAAATTGAAGCTTTAAAATTTTATAATCCTTGGCCTCTATATTTATTGCCACATTTACTTCATACATAGTGAAGATACAGAAAAATACGGAGTTTTACCACAGACTGGTGTGTCTGCCATGTTGTCATTCACATTCTGTTGTATTAACTTTAGGCATTATAAAGGAATATTTCAAATATTGACTATTGAGATTTCACCTGTTAGAGAGGCATTACTTGGGGATATAAATCATACATACATCCTCTTCCTAATTAAGGAGGAAGACTGTCACATGTCATCGGAGACAACAGAATGAACAGCTGCTTCTGCAATGTCAGCTCTTGCATCAGTCAAAATGTAGCTTAGAAACGCTTGTGAGGATTAAGATGAAGTTATATATACTGTTATATATACCTCAGTCCCTGCGGCTGAGGACAGCCACCAGACATACCTATACAACACAAGGAAGTTTGCAACATTAAATCTTTATTTCAATGGTACACTGTCCACAGAGGATAGACATATGCAAACCTACCCCTAAAGTCCAAGAAAGCTGACAAGTCCAGTTTCTCCAAAAGAAACTTTTAATAAGGACTTACAAACAGAAACCCTGTCTGTGTCTTCAGCAGTCGCAAGACAAGAGAAGAGGGTGGTTTGTTTTTTGTTTTTTTGTGTTTTTTGTTTTTTGAGACTGAGTTTCACACTTGTTGCCCAGGCTGGAGTGCAATGGCATGATCTCAGCTCACTACAACCTCCACCTCCCAGGTTCAAGCGATTCTGCTGCCTCAGCCTCCCAAGTAGCTGGGATTACAGGCATGTGCCACTACACCCAGCTAATTTTGTATTTTTAGTAGAGATGGGGTTTCACCATATTGGTCAGTCTGATCTCGAACTCCTGACCTCAGGTGATCCCCCTGCCTCAGCCTCCCAAACTGCTAGGATTACAGGCGTGAGCCACTGCGCCCGGCAAGAGGATAGATTCCAGTGCCATTACCTCTCAGACACAGAGCTTATATACCACAGGGAAAGGGTGTATATGATTCAGAAGGGATGTGTCGGACAACTGAAGTATGATAATCTCAAGGTTGTTTAGACTTAAGGACAGGATTCGTGGCAAGTACGTGCTCTTACACAAGGGACAACAGATAAACCAGAAATCTTAGAGGGCTTCCTAGAACAGGGTTAATCAGGAGTCAACATGGTGGGGTAGCAACCAAGATGGAATTGTTTTAGCCTCCACAAATATATAGCAAAGAGAGGGCTTAGACTTCATGAAGGGAAATGAAAAAGTAATTCAGGTTCCAGAATTGCTGTATAGGAGAGGTTTGTGGGTGGGAATCTCATCAGGACCAAAAGCACCTTGTCCTGAAGCTACAGTAAAATAGTCCTGGTTTAAGTTCCAATTATCACACTAGTTACCTCTGTAACTATTGATGAACCATGCAACTTCTTTTATCCTTATTTTCTTCATTTGTGGAGGAAGAATTGAAATGTCCAAATAAATAGGATGATTATGGATTAATGTCATTATTGCAAGAGTGGGTTTGTTTAAAAAGTGAGTTTGGCCCCCTTTTGTCCTCTCACACACTCTCTCACCATGTAATGTCTTCTGTCATGCTACGATACAGTACAAAGGCCAGATGTAGCCCCTCGATCTTGGACTTCCCAGCCTCCAGAACCATAAACCATGTACTTTTTTTTTCCTGTGGAATACCACAGCATACCAGTCTGTGATATTCTGTTACAACAGCATAAAATGGATCAAGACAACTGATTAGTGGGATGCATATCAATTTAGTGTGCTGTGATTAGCATTTTTAAAGTGAAAAGTAATGGACTAATCAGAGTTCATCAAATGCAGTAAAGGTAAATTTCATGAAATTCTTGTTGCAATGTTATACATAGGCATACATTGGTACATGTATACTGGATTGTGAAGTAAAATGTGTTTCTTCCTGAGTCAAGGTCAAAAAACTATGAAAACTACTTCTTTAGAGAAAACTAGATTTCAAAGTCCCCATCCAAAGGCTCACATCACAATGATTCAGAGTTTGAAGGGAATAGAATAAGAACTAATTAGAAATAGTAAGGACAGGATCCCAAGTGATTGCTGGGCCAGCCTTGAGTGTGTCCACACTCCGCTGGACCTGTTGATAATGTGTAGTGAGCCAGGTTGGCTTATCACTGGCAAAACAAACCCTCAGATTGAAGAGCTTTGGTTTCCAGGAATCTGGGTGATAGCGGCTTCCTTCATATTTTCCAGGAAAACCACTAGCCCCCTCAACTGGGGTACCCCCATTTTGTTCCTCTTGCTCTGTGGCACTCTTCACCTGGGACCTGATTTCTTACCTCCCTCCTGCCATAACACACCTGGTGTTGTGCCTTGTTCTCACTCTTCCCTGCCTGAGCTCACTCAGGTCTGTGGACTTCGCTGCTCTGCCTCCAGCTTACCCATTGTTTCTACTCTGTGCCTCCAAGTCCCCAACCCCATTACATTCTCTGGCCCAGGCCCAACACTTTGCCACCCCCTCACATCCCATAATCTGCCCCCAAATGAAATTTATTTTCCCAGCTCAACTCATGGAATGAGAAAAGATGAAACTCCTCTCCAACATGAAAACCTTTCAATAGTTTCCTCATCTTTACATTTAACTTACCTTGTGTGTCTTCACCTATCACCAGAACAGACCAACAAGATGGAGCATTACCAGAAACCCCCTTCTTGTGGCACTGGCCTCCTAATATTGCCACCAGCAGCAGGCCAGGAGTTCCACTCTTTGTAGTATCTCCCAGCTTATATGTGCCCACCAGAATCTTAGGCATGATTGGGTAGAGCCTTGCTGAGGTCCCAACAGCCTATGTCTACCACTGTCATCTGGGAAATTATCTGGATGTATTATAGGCTCCAAATATACTACCAGGATATCATGGGATTGTTTATAAAAATTAATTTATAACCCACAGTGAGAAAGAAGGGGAAAGAGACCATAATAAGTTAACACACTCAGGGATGGGTATTAGAGAGGATAGGATGACCTTACTGCTTGAATCCTGGAGGTTAGCAGTGTTCATTTGTCTTCTCTCTCTCTCTCTCACACACACACACCCCACATATACGTCATTAGCCTTTCCTACTGATGGCATGGTTACAAGGACTAGAATGGAGATTTGAGCAGGAGGACTCATGGATGGAAGTTTCCCTGGGCCAATGACACACAATTGGCTGCATTAAAGAGATTCAGCTGCCGCTCACCATTTAGCTGATGAACCAGCCTAGGTTTATTTGTGTTTCTTGGGCAAATGGCACATGGGCAGAATGGGTGCTAAGAATTAGGACCTCATGAATATTATGTGTTCATCAAATGTAACCTTAATACATGTGCTTTTTTATATTTAGAATCTCATATGTCACACATATGTAGTGTATAATGAATATTTAGAGTCTGTAGCCTCATGAATATTAGGGATCTTTTGGTCTTTTTAGCCCTTCTTATCTCTGTTTAGCCCACACATGCTCTACTGACTGACTGCTAATCTATATCTAACATCCCCTAAAATGTGTCACCTATGGTTTATAAACATATTCATCTTTTACAATAGAATTGAATATTCTCAAAAGCAAATACACATTATAACCACATTGCCCCTAATTGCCACCTAGTAATTCTGGTCAAAGAAAGAAATGAGTTTAAGCCAACAGAATTTATCTGCATAGACACAGCGAACTGGCCTGGCATCCAGAGCAAGTCAGCTGGGTTTAAACCTCTATGAGCTGTGTGACATAAGTCAAGTCACTTAACCTCCCTATGTTTCAGTTTTCTCAGTCATAAAATGAAGATGAGAATGCTATCTACCGCCTAGGGCTGTTGTGAAAATTAAATGAAATAATCTCAGTGAAGTACTTAAAATAGTGCCCACAACATAGTAAATGTCATTTGAGCGATACTGTTGTTTTCCATAGAGCCCTCACATAGTCACCTGAGAATATCCCTTCACCTAAGTCATCATCTCGACTTGATGTCATCTCTAGATTGGAATCTACTTCCATCCCCTTTAAGAAAGTTAGGATGGTGCTTGTCTTATCTCGGGTTGTGTTTATAAGGCAAGATAAATGTAAATACGACACAATTGTAGTACAATGAGGTCAGCCAATGAAAGGACAATGCAGTGTTATAATTTCCAGATTCCTCCCCTATTGTTTCTCCTGTGACACACTACAAATTTCAACAACTTTACCCTTCTCTATAGAACTCACAATTTCCATTTTCGATAGAACTGATTTCACTGTAGTTTTCTGTTCTTTTCCTTTCCCTATCCAGTTTAAAGCTATTAGCTAGCTTCTGAGCAAATGAAATTCACCCCTCCATCCACTCTCTACTCTCAGCCAAAAATGCATCATCCTGGTGTCTTAAACTAGGGTTCACACATCCAAACCCCACTTGTCAACACTACCTGCATAGCCAGTCACTTCCCTCTGGGATCTTCCTCTATCATCCAAGTCTCTTCCAAAGGTGAAAAGGATGACTAATTACAATAGTCACTATCTTAGTCCATTTTGTGCTGCTATAACAGAATACCACAGACTGGGTAATTTGCAAGCAATAGAAATGTATTTCTTATTATTCTAGAGGCTGGGAAGTCCAATAACATGGTGCTGACATCTGGCGAGGTCTTCTTGCTGCATCATAACATGGCAGGAGGCATCACACAGTGGAAGGGCAAAGAGGGCAAGAGGGAGCAAGAGATAGAATTTGCAGCCTCATGCCCCTTTATAATTGCTATTAATCCACTAATCAGGATGGAGCCATCATGAGACCTCTTAATGGTCTCACCGCTTAATAGTCTTACAATGACAATTAAATTTCAACATGAGTTTTGGAGGGAACATTTAAACCATAGCAGTAACTATTTGCTGAATGCTTGCTATGTGACAGGGAATATGTTCAGGACTTTCCACTCTTGATCTCTGATCCTGGCACCACAGGCATTATTGTTAGCCCCTATGGGCTTTCTGAATAAGTGTCCCTCATAAACTCAGAGACAGGAAAAATTAAAATATATTCAGAATTGAACTGTAAAATCAATACATAATAAATCAGAGATATGCTGTCACCTTCAAAACCCAGAAAGTGAGGAGTCTTGCATTAATTGACTAAAATCACATAGAATGTACAAATTTATCTAATGAAAGAATGTGGCACAAAAGTTGTAGTAAAAAGAAGTCAGCCTCTGTTGATTGTCTCAACTCCCTACTCCCTTGTCACTTTTCACTATATGGGATAGAAACGCCAAACACTTGCCTTCCCAGCCTTCCTTGCAGCTGGTGGAGGGGATATAAGGAGCCATATAAGAAGGTCACCTAAGGGGTCCTCATAATACAATTCTGGTCAGTGGGAAACAAGCGGAAGTCTGCTGGGGTTGTCCAAGGTAGTTTTTTCTTTTCTCACAAAAGGGACAGATAAGTATGGTGCTACTCCCATCTTTTACTGCCTTGAATGAGGGATGTAAAGGCTGCAGCCAAAAGAATATGACATTCAGATTCAAACGAATCTGAGTTCAAATCTCAGTTCCCCCAGTTACTGGATATATGATATTGGGCAAATTCCCTAACATGCCTCATGTGTCAAATGGGTTTAAAAATACCTATAGGTGTTCCAATGAGTAGGGAATGGTACATCACATGTTCATATGCTTGAGTCCTCAGCTGACACAGCACCTTCAAGTGGCACTTCCTTTCCCTTTATGTCTGTTGATGACCTATAAATTACTAAGAAAGTGCCCTAGTCTCCCTCTGGAACATCATCTGTCTGCCTCAGGGACAGGCAGTACCACCTGTCCCACCCCCATCCATCCCAACCTAAAAAAGAAAAGGAAGGAGCATCCAGGCAGGGTTGATAGCTGCATTAAACTGTCAAAGGAGTAAGGAAAAGCAGAAAAAGCCTGAAACAAGTTAAATTCCATCTAATGTCATGTTATAGGCCTAAAACCTAGGACAGTGCAGTCACTGGGCTCAATTAACGTTTGTTCAATAAATCAATCAATCATACATGGAAAGGACTTCTTCTGTACATATTTTCATACCAGCCCAGGAGAAGAGGAAAATCAGAAGTGAAGAAGAAAGTTCTCCCTTAAAAGTGTGCTGGAGAGAAGAAGGATGGGCCAATAATTATTAGGCAATCCTAATATTCTGGAATAATCTTCTGTTACATGTCAGCGTGCATGCCCTTCACTAATTTTTATCAGCTTACCAAAATCTTGAATTTCCTTATTTCCACTTGATATTACTCCCCTTATTTTATCTTATATTTCTTCAGAATTCTGACACACTGAGCTACTAAGAAGCAACTTTCCTCAAGCTTGGTGGCATCCGTTCAACTTTTAACAAGAAGATTAATGCAGCAGAGTCCCAGTGTCTGCTGGAATCATGCTCTCTGTTTCCCTACCTCTTAGTGGCCTTGGGTTTCCAAGTGAGGTTTTCCTTCTGGGCTCCCCTTGCCAAATGGCTTGTTAGGCTGCCTTGGCAATCTGGGCTTCTCATCCAGGCATCCCAGCACCACTTACAGCTTTCTATCCCTGCTTCTGCTATCTTGGGATATGCCATTGCTGCTGCCAGGACAGCCAGTTGCTATTGCCAGCAATTTACCAGCAATCAGCAGCAATTAGCAGCAGCGTAAGTTAGCACTTACATTAGAAACCACTCCACAAACTCAGAGAGAAAAACGTCTGAGATTTAGAGAATGGCTTACCTCTTCCCATCCTCCAGTAGCAGAGAAAAACCTCACACCTACCTCCCCAGAATAAAGAGCCTGCCTGTGTGTGCTAGATCTTGCAAACTCACAAGCAGTCATACCTTCTTGGGGGCTTGCAATATATCTTCCTGGAGCTCCCTTCTTTATACGTGGTTTAGCATATTAGGTATAGACAGGTGGCAAGTAGCTAGTTTCATGCTGTCCTCAGTGGTGAAGGCTCAGAAGCCATTCCCTTCCAGCTCCTTCCATTAGGAAAGTAGCACTGAGGGGCTTCCCAGGAGCTGTGAAAGAAAAGACAGTGTCATCTCTTGGAAATAACTAATCAGCAATCTATCTACGTATCATTAAACAAACATCTACTGAGCCTCTTCTATGTTTCAGGTATAGTGCAGGCACTGGTATTCAGAGTTGAGGAGCTCACAGCCTGGAAAAAGAGAGATCTAAGAAGGCAGTTACAATACAGTGCAATAAACACTGTGATAGCAGGGTGCTGGGGAAGCTTATAAGACGGCATCCAAGAAAATCTTCAGAAGTTGATGCTCAAATTGAGCCTTAAAAATAATAGGATTTATCAGGGTAAAGACAGCAGAGGGCACATCATGTGCAGATAATCTGAGCCAAAAAAAAAAAGAATCAGGGGTATTTGGGGAATTGTGCTTTCAGTTCAGCCAGTAGGTCAGGAAATAGGATGGGCAGAAAGAGGCAAGAGGTGAAACAAAAGGAGAGTCAATGGAAGCAAAGGACAAGAGGATTTTGGTGAATTCTAAGGTTCTTTCAACCACTATCTCTATTATCTTGAAAATGAGCTATGGAAGAGTAAGTAAGCTAAAGCTCAGGGAGATCAAATGACTAGGTCAATGTCACACTAATAGTAAGTCAGGATAAGAGACAGCACAATGAGATGATGGGATGATAGTAGTTCATATATGTGTAATATTGTACAGTCACCAAGCTCCTTCACTTATCACATTTCAACAATATAGAGGAATGTAAACAAATCAAAAGACCTAGGTTGTAAACATGTTGGAATCACTGCCTGACTGTAAGTCCTTCACGGCTCTGGCTCTCACTTCTATCAGTATATGATGAAGAGGCTGGCTCATTAATTCTCCTTCTGGTGCTAACAGTCCATATTTTTAGAATCTGATACTAAAGAGCTTTTCCTGCCACGTTCCTGCCACCTATCAAAAGGTGACTTCTCCTACAAGGACCTAAAGTTATGATTTTCTGAAGGTTTTCAGGACAAAGCTAACTCACATTTCTAATCATAATCCATTTCCCACTTAAACCTACCGGTCACAATCTAACATCATTGTGATGGCTAATTTTAACGTGTCGACTTGACTAGGCCAGAGGGTGCCCAGATATTTGGTTTGTCATTATTCTGGATGTGTCTGTGAGGGTGTTTCCGGATGAGATTGACATTTAAACTGGTAGACTGAGTAAAGCAGATTGCCTTCCCCAATGTGGATGGGCCTTACCCAGTTTGTTGGAGGCCTGAATGGAACAAAGTTGAAGGAAGAGAGAATTTTTGTCTCTATTCTTGTCTCCCAGCAGGGATATTTGTCTTCTCCTGACTTCAGACTCAGACTCAGACTAGAACTTACACCATTGACTCTCAGGCCTTCAGACTCAAACTGGAACCCAGGTTATCCTGGGTTTCCAGCTTGAAAGCTGTAGATCTTTGAACTTCTCCACCTCCATAACCACATGAGCCAATTCCTTATAATAGAGGGACAGATCAAGAGATGGAGATGAAGATAATAGAGACAGAGATTAGAGACAGAGACAGAGTTATATTGCCTATTATTCCTATGTCTCCGGAAAGCTCTTGCTAATACAATCACCCTTATCAAAACTTTCTGCAATTAAGCCAAAAAACAAGGTGCATTCATAATTTCCAGAAACTCCTCTGATCCCAAAGGAAGCATTATCTCACTCCAAACAAATTACTTCATGATATGAAACCAAAGGCCCAAAATGATGCTTTTCTTTTTTAGTTTAAATTTGGGCCCTGAACATCTACAAGGACTTTCCATAATAAAGAAATAAAGACATTGTGCTTTTGCCTTTCTTATCATTTGTTATTAAAAACATTTACAAGAGAGCAGGCTCACATTCCTTAGGAATCCATCCAGTCCTGCTGGTAATTCTCATTATGAGGTCAGGAGCATGATACTAGAGACCCTTCATCTTACCCTGAATGGAACAAAGGCTTGTCACCTCCATAGGATTAAAGATGCAGGAAGGAACTACTCAGCAGGAGCAAAAGGATTCCTCAGCAGCAGAGACTATGTTTCATGCAAATGTTTTGAGACACAAGGGAAAAGAAAAACAGAAAATGTAACTAGCTAAGTTTTCAACACTGGTATTCATTTTAAAAATAAGAGTTATGTGCTTCAAGGAACTGTGCCCCAGGGTGGGATCTAAACATGAAAAACTCAGCCCTTGTCCTCAAGGAGGGTATTAGTCCATTTTCACAGTGCTATAAAGAACTGCCCAAGATTGGATAACATATAAAGGAAAGAGGTTTCATTGACTCACAGTTCAGCATGACTGGGGAGGCCTTAGAAAACTTACAATCATGGTGGTAGGCGAAGGGGAAGCAAGGCACTTTCTTCACAAGGCAGCAGGAAGGAGAATGAATGCAGGACGAACTACCAAACACTTATAAAACCACCGGATCTCGTGAGATCTCACTCACTATCATGAGAACAGCATGGGGGAAACTACCCCCATGATCCAATTACCTCCACCTGGTCTCTCCCTTGACACACGGGGATTATGGGGATTATAAATCAAGATGAGATTTGGGTGGGGACACAAAGCCTAACCATATCAAGGAACTTGCAGTTGAACATGGAAGATTAAAAACGAAAACAGAAGCCAGAAGGAGAGAGGTGCCACAAAATCAGAGTGAGTTGAGTTCAGAGAGGAGAGAAATCCCATCAGCCTGTGTGATCAGTGACAGCTGCTGCAAATGGGGCAGGGCAGGACTTCAGCAGGAGGTGAGGGTACAGCATCTGCTCTCCAGGTTGCCTGTTCCCTCCACCACAGCCATCAATTATATAACTCTCACACCAAACTCTCCTTGACTTAGTTATTTCTATCATAGCACTTACAGGCACACCTCGTTTTATTGTGCTTTGCTTTCATGCATTTTGCAGTTAACTGTGTTTTTTGCAAATTGAAGGTTTGTACCAACCCTGTATTGAGCAAGTCTACAGGCACCATTTCTCCAACAATGTGTGCTCATCTGTTAGTATTTTTTAGCAAGAATATATTTTTTAAATTAAGGATTTTTTTTAGTCATAACGCTATTGCACACTTAATAGACTACAATACAGTATAACTTTTATATGCACATAACTTTTATATGCACTGGCAAACCAAAAAATTCATGTGACTCACTTTATTGTGATATTCATTTTTTTGTGGTAATCTGCAACAGAACCCATCATCTCTTCAAGGTATGCCTGTATTACCCTCTAGACTTTCTTTTTTCCTTTCTTCCCTCCTTCATTCCTCTCCTACTTTCTTTGTTTATTGTATGTCTCCTCCACTAGAATGCCAGCTCTATGACAGCAGGACTTTGCCTTGTTCTCCTCAGCACCTAGAACAGTGTCTGGCACAGAATAGGTGCTCAATAAATGTGGAAAGGCAGAAAGACAAATTAGACACACAGGAAAGAAGTAAGAGAGGGTAGGCAGGAGATAATCCATGGAAATTGATTCACGTCCCTCCTCATCTTTAACTTAGGTTCTCTTGTCTTGTCATTCCAAAATTTGATGTGTATTACTTCCACTGAGAGATCTGCCCTGTCTTCAGCTCACCTAATTCTGGACCTGGCCCTAAATTCCTTTACCTCTTTATGTCTGGCCATTCCTCACCAAAATACACAATTGCTTGCATGTCATTCCAGCTCTCCATGCCTGTGCTCCTGGTGCTCCCTGTGCCTGGAATATCATCCCTCTTCACACCTGTCCCTGCCAAATAAACCCCAGCTCATTCTTCAAATTCTAGAACAGTGTCTCTGGCACAGAATAGGCACTCAATAAATGTGGAAAGGCAGGAAGACAAGTTAGACATTGCTCTACAATGTAGCAACTTGAAAGGATCTAACAAAATGTGAAACATGCATTCCCTTAGACCCGGCAGCAGCTCCACTTCTATAAATGCATCCTTTGCATTTTCTCCTGGCACAGAACAAATGTTACCGCCCCACGGAGTCCTCTCTGCTCTCTGAAGCACACAGAGCCTCGATTCTGGGTGTCATTTATAAAGTAAGTATTTCATTTGTTTAGAAGGTCCACTTTTCATATTGAACCTGAAATCTCATGGAACTTACATTCTTGTGGGGAGACAGACGAGAATGTAAGTAAGTAAGAGCAAATAAATATTTAAATGCACACTTAGAGCTATGAGGAAAATAGAAGAGGGTAATGCCATCTCTAAGGAAGGAATAAGAATCTCTCTTTCCTAACTTATTGTGTGTTTACTGTGGGTGGATCATGGTTGCTGTCTTTTAAAATCTGAACTCTCCTCTAAGTGTCTACACAATGCACTTTGATATTCTGTAGTATCTTGCAATAACCTGTCTGCCGAAGTACACTGTGAGATTTCAGAGGGCAGAACGCATATCCTCCACATCTTTGATCTGCTCCCATGTCACCCAGAACAGGTCACACAGCAGGATTTCAATTACTATCTGGTTGACGGGTCATAAAAATAACTTGGAGCACATGCGCTACTGACAACCAGTCAGAAGCATCGTCTGTGAATAAAAAGATCACACATAGAGAGTGATGAATCCAAAAATGAAAATGCTGACTATCAAATTTAACAGAGATCTGTGCCTGGCCCTTGAGTGGTTCAAATAAAAACCTATGAGGCTATAGAGCGATATCATTCTTATATGTAATTTGAATGTATTGTCTTTAAAGTACACATGTGACTTAATAAGAATCTTAATTTTCAAAGACTATGGAAACCTATAGAAAGTGAATTATGTACAACCTCTGATTTTATAACTTCCATTTTCTGTTTCATTATGGCCTTATATAAGGGAGATAATAATTGCTATCATTAGAAAAAGTATATTTTTAAAAATAAAATGTTAATAAATTCCCTTACAATACTACAAAACGTATTTTTAAAATATTTATTTAGGTTATCTTTGATTTTTCTTTTTTCATCAGCATTTTATAATTTTCAGTATACAGATGTGGCCATGTTTTGTTAGATTTATACGTAAGTATTTCATTTTCTCTGGAATAAGTATAAATGGTATTTTATAAGAACTTTCAGTTTTACATAGTCATATGGTATATAGAAATACAAGTTATTCAAATAACAATAGACAGATTATATTACTACATGTTTTGTATTAATATTACAGGTTAAGATTAGGACAATAATTTTTCTTTTTTAAGAGACTTTGTTAGCCATGCATGGTGGCTCAATCATGTAATCCCAACACCTGGGAAGGCCAAAGGTGAGAGGATCACTTGAGGCCAGGAGTTTGAGATCAGCCAGGGCAACATAGTGAGACTTTGTCCCTACACAAGGTAAAATAAAAAAAAATAATAATTTTAAAAAGAGATTTGTTAGTGCACAAGATGGCCCAAATCTTACTCATTTAGTAACATCAGTTTCCTGCATTATTCACAACGAGCATTCTGTAAGAAGCCAGTCACAAAAGTCTACATATAGAGAGGGAATAGCTAAGGGTACAAAGTTTTTCTGGGTTGATGAAGATGTTCTATGGTTGACCATGGTGATGGTTGCACATATGTGTGGATGTACGAAAAACCATTGAATTATACATTTTAAATAAGTGAACCATGTGGTGTGTGAACTGAATCTTAATAAAGCTATTTTTTTTAAGTTTGCTCTGTAAAAGACCCTGTAAAGAGGACTGAAAACGCACAGACTGGGAGAAAATATTTGCAAACCACGTAACCAACAAAGGACTTGTACCTAGAGTATATAAGAGCTCTCAAAAGTCAACAGCTTTTTAAAAAGCCAGTTTGAAAAGACATTAAGGGACATATTTCACCGAAGAGAATATTCAGATGGCAAATAAGCACAGGAAAAATGTTCAACATCATCAGGCCCTAGGCAAATACAAGTTAAAGTAGAATGAGATGTCACTACACATCTACCAGAATTCATTTTTAACAGTGATAATCCTAAGTGATAGCAAGAATGCAGAGAAGCGGGATCGCTGATACACTGCTGATAGGAAGGTAAAATGGTACAGCTGCTCTGAAAAACAGTTTGGTAGCTGCTTACATAACCAAACAAGTGCCTACCATATGACTCAGCAGTTTCACTCTTGGACATTTATTCCAGAGAGATGAAAGCTAATGTTCACATAAAAATCTGTACACATCTTCAAAAAGCTAAATATGGAATTACCATATGACCTAGAAATTCCACTTCGAGGTATACACCCAAAAGAACTGAAAACAGGGATTTAAACAGATACTTGTACAACAATGTTCATTGGAACATTATTCATAATAACCAAAAGGTGAAAACCTACATTTCCATCAACAGATGAATAGCTAAACAAAATGTGGAATGTACATAAATGGAATTTCAGTCATCAAAAGGAATAAAGTTCTGATAAATGCTACAACATGGGTGAATCTTGAAAATATGCTAAGTGAAATAAGCTAGACACAAAAGAACAAACATTGTATGATTTCACTTATATGAAATATGTAGAATAGGCAAATTCAAAAAGACAGCAAGATTAGAAGTTACCAGGTACAGTGGGGAGGGAAAAGTAGAGAGTTATTGCTTAATAATTACAGAGTTTGTATTGGGGTGACGAAAAAGTTTTGAAATAGATGGTGGTGGTGGTTGCATAGATTATAATTAGTGCCATTAAATTGTACACTTTAAAATGGTTTAAATGGGCTGGGCGTGGTGGCTCACACCTGTAATCCTAGCAATTTGGGAGGTTGGGACAGGCAGATCACAAGGTCAGGAGTTCGAGACCAGCCTGGCCAACATGGTGAAACCCTCGTCCCTACTAAAAATACAAAAAAAGTTAGCTGGGCATGGTAGCAGGTGTCTGTAATCCCAGCTACTTTGGAGGCTGATACAAGGAGAATTGCCTGAACCTGGGAGGCGGAGGTTGCAGTGAGCTGAGATAGCGCCACTGCACTCCAGCCCAGGAGACAATGCCAGACTCCATCTCAAAAAAAAAAAAAAAAAAAAAAGGTTTAAATGGCAAATGTAATATTTTATCATAATACAAAAATGTAAAACAAAGCAAACAAACACACAAAACTAAATATCTCCCTACCATATGACCTATCAATTTAACACTTGGGTATTTATCCCAGAGAAATGAAGACTTACATTCACACAAAAAAGTGTATATGACTATTCATTGCAGCTCTACTCAATAGCCCCAAACTGGAAACAACCAAAGTGTCTTTCAAAGGGTGAGTTGTTTAAACAAAGTAGAACAAACACACCATGGAATACTACTCAGCAATAAAGAACTACGGATACACACAACGTCCTGGAATAACCTCTAGAGAATTATGCTGAGTGAGAAAAGCCAGTCCCAGAAGGTTACATTCTGTATGATCTCATTTACATAACATTCTCAAACAGCAGAATTATAGAGATGGAGAAAAGATTCATGGTTGCCAAGGGTTGTGGGGGAAGGAGGGAAGTGGCTGTGTCTATAAAAGGGTAGTACAGGCCAGGTGCGGTAGCTCAGGCCTGTAATCCCAGCCCTTTGGGAGGCCGAGGCAGGCAGATCACCTGAGGTCAGGAGTTCACAACCAGCCTGGCCAATATGGTGAAACCCTGTCTCTACTAAAAATTCTAAAGTTAGCCAGGCATGGTGGTGGCAGGCGCCTGTAATTCCAGCTATTTGGGAGACTGAGGTGGGAGAATCACTTGAACCTAGGAGGCGGAGGTTGCAGTGAGCCGAGACTGCGCCATTGCACTCCAGCCTGGGCGACAAGAGAGAAACTTCATCTCAAAAAATAATAATAATTCTTTAAAAAGGGTCCTTGTGGTGGAAGTATGCTGTATCTTGACTGGTGCTGATCACATGAATCTACATATGTGATTAAATTGCCTAGAACTAAATAGAGACACACACACACACATGCAAATTAGTGCATGTAAAACTAGTACAATCTGAATAAAGTGGGTGGATTCTATCAGCGTCAATTTCCTGGTTGTGATAGTGTACAATAGTTACGTGGGAAGAAAACATTGGGGGAAACTGGCTGAAAGGTGTACTGAATCTCTCTATTATTTCTTACAACTATGAATCTACAATTATTCTAAAATAAAAAGTGTCTTCAAAAAGCATACATACAGTATGAGTTCACTTGTATAAGATTCTTGAAAGGGCAAAACTAATCTATGGGAAAAACACAGAATAGTGGCTGTCTCTGAGGGGGTCACAGGAAATGGCTGAGAAGGAGCCCGAGGGAAATGTCTAAGGTGATGGTTAATGCTCTTCTGTTGATACAGATGGGGTGCATATGTTAATCAAAAGTCATTGCATGTTACATTGAAATTTTGTGAATGTCAAAGAATATAAAATTTACCTCAAGAATGACTAAGAAATATGGAATCTACAGTGAGAAATAACTGAATAAATATTGAACTCTAATGATAGGCATACTGAATGAAGTACTTAGGGGAGAAGTGCAATACTGTCTGCAATTTACTCTGAAATGCATAAAAAACTACAATGAATATACAGACAGGTAAATGGTTAGGTGGTAAAGCAAATTTTAAAATATTAAATATGGAATCTAGGTAGTGGGTATATTAGTATTTGCTATAAAATTCCTTCCATCTTTATGCAGCTATATGCAATTTTGTATGATACAGTGATGGGGGAGGTTAGCTGATAATAAACATGAGTTAAATTGGTTAATAAAAATGACATGGTATCAGAGACATCTGGTGGTAATTAATTAATTTTTTCCAGCTCCCCGCCAAAAAAGTTATTTTCATCTACTGGAAACTTTTCTGACACTGACAAGCACCTTAAAACAATGACTTGTCTATATTGCTTTTATTTATAATAGAATGCTTCAGGAATGTTCAAGCAATAGCCAGAAGACAGTGAGGCAGTGATTATTCTTAATTCCACCAGGAAATAATGATTTTTGACTAAAATTTTTCCAAAAATGAGACACAGTAATAATTATTGGACAAGGCCCAGGATAAGAATGAATTCCCATACTAAGAGCCATACATTTTAGCCGGATAATTGACACTTAGGCCTAGAAATAATTTTCAACCTTTTTGAAAGTCCTGAACCGTATTCTCTGAAATTACAGAATAGTATACTTAATAAGCAGTCAGTTCAAACATAAGATTGGCTTTATTTAAATCAAGTTCCTGTACTTAACATTCTACAAGTCAGGAAATTTTATTCTATTAGATTTATGAATCAGGCACCTAGCAAAAGCAAAAATAAATCTTCTCCAGAGAAATACAACTTTATCTTATACCTCAAATAATTATTTTAAAAAATAAATATATTCATACTTACATACATACATACATATACAGAGTTACAATCAAAAAACACAAAGCACAGAGGGAAAAAATAATCGAAATTCAGCAGAAAATGTAGACATTAAAAAACAGATCTATAAACACTTCAGATAAAGGAATTATCTGAAGAATTTAAAAAAAAAAACTCTGCTTGTTTTGTTTAAAGAAATGGAAGTCAAACTTGAAAATATTTACAAGAAATAGGAAAATATGTTAAAAGGTACCAAGCAAATGTGAAAAAGAACAGAATGAAACTTCTAGAAAATTGTAGCAATTGAACTTCAAAACAAAAGGGATGGGTTTAAAATTAGAGTACAGAGAACAGAAGAATAATTAGTAAACTGGAAGACAGAGCAGTAGAAATTACCCAGAATGCAGAATGAGGAGACAGACAAGAAAAATAAGAAAGACTAAAAGACATAGAAGCTATAGTGGGAAAGTCCAGCAAACATTTGAGTCCCAGAAGAACAAAACTGTCGTTATTGGATGATATAATTGGTTTTGTGGAAAATCCATAATAACCTAAATTAGATTTATAATAATCAGAGAATTAATAGCAGGGTTGCTGGATATAAAATAAATAAGCAATTACATTTCTACATTCCAACCAAAAAAATTACAAAAAGTAAGCACAGAAACATCATGTACAATAGCATCAAATGTATGAGGTAATTAAGCCTGTCACAAGTTATACAAGACCTTTATGAAGGACATTACACATTTTATTGAAGAACACTAAAGAAGACCCATATAAATAAGGCATATACCATGGATTTGAAAACTAAATAAAGATTTCAACTACTCTCGGTTTTAATCTGAAATCCACAAGTGAAATCACAATCCCAAGAGGTTATTTTTGTGAAAATCTATAAAGAGATCTAAAATTTTTGTAGAAATGCAAGGGTGCAAAGGACCCAAAATAGCCAAAATAATTTTTCAGAAAAAGAACAAAGTTGGAAGTCTTACATACAATACTTATTATAAAGCTACAGTAATTAAGATGATGTGGTATCAGGGCAAGGATAGACAAATAGACCAATGGGGTACAATAGAGTCCCAAAACAAGCCAAAATACATATGGACATTTGATTTATGACAAAGGTAACACTGTACAACAGTAAGGGAAATAGTCTTTTCAATAAATGGTTCTGTGTCAACTGATTACTCATATGGGGGCAAGAGAAGGGGAGAATCTTGATCTTAAACAAAAATCAGTCCCTGATGAATTGTCGATCTAAATAGGAAAGGTAAAGTGTAGAAAAATATCTTCATAGTATTTTGATGGGAAAGAATTTCTTAAACAAGACACAATAAGCATGAACATAAAGAGAATGATGAACAAATTCTATTACATTAAATGACAAGTTGAAAGTCTATACTTACCAAAAGCCACCGTAAAGAAAGTGAAACAAAAAATCACAAAGAGAAGGTATCTAGAACACATATAATTGACAAAGGACTACTCTCTAAATTGCAATTTTTTAACTTCTGAAAATCACTTAAAGAGGCAATCCATTGAAAATGTCCCAAAGACTTCGAGTGGGCAATTCAAAAGAATATTCAAATAGCCAATAAACCTATGAATATATTCTACTTTCTTATTACTCAATTTCATTAGTAATAAGAAAATGCAAATTAAAGCAATTATGGAATATTACTACACATCCACCATCAAAATCTGACATTATATGGGTTTTTCAGGAATATGTTTTATTAGGAAATTTCCTACATTGTTCTTAGGCATATAAATCTCCAACTACAGTTCATTCTTTTTATTTACAATTGTTATATTCTGTGAAGTTGCCACAAACACTGAATTAACCAATATTAAACCACTGCCGTTAAGGGAAACACAGGGTTAGATTTCTCAGAGGCTCTAATCACATTTTCATCAATCAATCAACTTATACCTTTGTTTTATGTGATTTTCTGTTTAAAGACACCTTATTTAATATATATTCTTGATTCTAAACCTTGATCTCATGTCCAACAGCAGTAAAACTCATTCATGAATGAAGCTTAACTAATAAGACATTTATTTTCTTCTAAGACACCTCACAGTTTCTTGCACTTAGAAACTCTAGACTGCACTTCAGCACTATACTTGAGGGCCATTTTTTAAATTATTATTATACTTTAAGTTCTGGGGTACATGTGCAGAATGTGCAGTTTCGTTACATAGGTATACACGTGCCGTGGTTGTTTGCTGCACTCATCAACCTGTCATCTACATTAGGTATTTCTCCTAATGCTATCCCTCCTCCAGTCCCCCACCCCATGACAGGCCCCAGTGTGTGATGTTTCCCTCCCTATGTCCATGTGTTCTCATTGTTCACCTCCCACTTATGAGTGAGAACATGTGATGTTTGTTTTTCTGTTCTTGTGTTAGTTTGCTAAGAATGATGGCTTCCAGCTTCGTCCATGTCCCTGCAAAGGACATGAACTCATCCTTCTTTATGGCTGCATAGTATTCCATGGTGTATATGTGCCACATTGTCTATCACTGACGGACATTTGGGTTGGTTCCAAGTCTTTGCTATTGTGAATAGTGCCACAATAAACATACATGTTCATGTGTCTTTACAGCAGAAAGATTTATAATCCCCTGGGCATATACCCAGTAATGGGATTGCTGAGTCAAATGGGATTTCTTGTTCTAGATCCTTGAGGAATTGCCACACTGTCTTCCACAATGGTTGAATTAATTTACACTCCCACCAACAGTGTAAAAGCGTTCCTACTTCTCCACATCCTCTCCAGCATTTGCTGTTTCCTAAGGCCATTGTAAACAGTGTAACAGCCAACAAAAGCACCACAAAGCAGAAAAAGTGGCACTAATAGACATGTAACAACACTTGTTCACAGTAAGAAAATTAAAACAAGAAGGCAAAGTTTTGCCTCATTCTATCTCAGCCAGGAATGTGTACATCATGCAACTCAAATTTTTTTTCACTCTGCACGCATAATCTCCAGATGACCACAAAAGCACAGTGAGTGTTAATTTGGGGGTTGCAAATTAATTCTATCAAGTAGGAGAATTTGTAGATACATAATTCACAAATAATGAGGATAGACTGTACTTTGAAAAACTGGCATTTAGAATAATTATTGTAGTAAATCTGAAAGAGAGCATATTCTGTGACCCAGCATTTCCTTCCTAGGTGTAAACTCTACAGAAATTTTTTCACATAGTGGTTGAAGTCATATACAAGTTTATTTATAGATTATTCATGATAGTAATAGTCCTAATCTGGAAACAAACTAAATAGACATCCATGAGAATAGGTAAATATATTGTAGAATATTTACATAATTGGAATACTATACAGCAACAAGAGATTTTAAAACTCCCACTGCATGGAGCAATATGAATTTCACTAACAGTGTTGAATAAAATATGATATACATAATGTAGTGTTGAAAGAAAGAATACTCACTATATGATCTCATCTTATAAAACATTATAAAGTAGATGGAGCTGGAGGCTATTACCCTTGGCAAACTAATGCAGGAAGAGAAAACCAAATACTGCATGTTCTCACTTGTAAGTGGGAGTTAAATGATAAGAACTTATGAGTACAAAGAAGGAAACAACAGACACTGGGGTCTACTTGAGGGGAACGGTGGGAGGAGGGAGAGGAACAGAAAAGATAACTCTTGGGTACTGGGCTTAATACGTGGATGATGAAATAATCTGTACAACAAACCCCCATGACACAAGTTTACCTGTGTAACAAACCTTCACCTGTACCCCCAACCTAAAATAAAAGTTTAAAAACTAAATAAATGAAATAAAACATTTTAAAGTACTTTACTTTTTATTGAAGAATAAAAAATAATAATAAATAATATACTGGTGGCAACACTATAAAGAAAAGCAAGGGAGTTATTACAATAATTATTTAAAATGTGCCTACAGGTTTCATATACTTTTCTGTGTGTAAGGTACACTTTAAAATAAAAAGAAAAAGTAAATATTTTTTAAAGAGTAATAATGCTCCCCAAATAAAATTAATGAGTCACCACCCCCAACCTCTGGCAGTTGGGACCCCTTCGTCAACCTCACACATTGCCTCTTAAATCAGTCACACTTCCCTCTTTCTTCCAACTGTTAAATGTGTTTGTCCACATAAATCCAGCAGTTCACAGCTCTTCCTGTCAACCTGGCCACATAAACCTGGTCCAAAATATACCAACATCTCACCTACTCAACCAATCCATTCCCAAAACCTGTTTATAATCTAGCTCAACTAAACACCTTTCCCCCAATTCATTGACTACACCCACACCATCACACCCAGGGGTGTCACCCGCCTTCACCTCATGGCCTCTAAAACTAAACATGTTACAAGCCCAGTTCCATGAAACACCTCTTACCAACCCCTCCCTCTCTGCCAGCGCTGCTCACCATGTATCCAACTCAAGGGCACTCCCTGGAAAAAAAGGCACATATATTAGTCAGGGGTCTCTAGAGAGACAGAATTAATAGGAGATACATATATATATGGGAGTTTATTAAGTTTTAACTTACACCATCACAAGGTCCCACAGTAGGCTGTCTGCAAGCTTGAGGAGCAAGGAGAGTCAGTCCAAGTCCCAAAACAAGAATTTGGAGTCTGATGTTCGATGGCAGGAAGCATCCAACACGCGAGAAACATGTAGGCTGGGAGGCTGGGCCCATCTCTCCTTTTCACGTTTTTCTCTGGCAGCTGATCAGATGGTGCCCACCAGATTAAGGGGTGGATCTACCTTCCCCAGCCCACTGACTCAAATGTTAATCTTTTTTGGCAACACCCTCACAGACACACCCAGGATCAAGACTTTGTGTCCTTCAATCCAATCAAGTTGACACTCAGTATTAACTATCACAGCACACAATTCCCTCAACTGCAACCTTTATCCCTCTGCCCTGTCAGGACTGCAATGGTTATTAGTTAACAAAAACCCATTTTCTTCTCTCTCCAAAACCAAACACCTTTTGCCTCTTCCCTCACCAACATTCCCTATCAGACCCTCCCAGGGGCTACCCTTGCTAGCAGCTATTCAATTTGGAAAAACAAAAAGTTGAAACAAAAAGGCTGTCCAGGATTCAATCCCCATCTTCTCATGGCTTGCTACCTTCAGTTACAACCTTTGCCTGTCAAACTCCAGTCTTGTCTGTGTGAAACAAACACTTATCTTTGCCTGCCGGGAGGTGGGTCGAAAACATACACCCTGGTGTTTCAATCTCTAAGCATTAGACCATTCAGGGTCCTTTAGTAACTATTTCTCCCTTCTCCACACACACCAAGCAAACTATACACTTCATTCCCTTGTTGGCAGGACTAAACATCTCTGCTGCACTCAGTATTGGGATGGCAGGTTGCCCCATTCTTAGAGCCCCCAATCTTCCTCCTCCTAATACTAATAATTAGCCAATGTATACTCACCTTCATATCCTGCTTTATCTCCCAAAGGCTGAACTCCCTTGTCCAGACACACCCAGAAACACAGTGATACCATCCTTCTCCTCCACCAAGTCCAGTATCAGCGCCTCCAGGAAAACAACTCTGAAGTCAGACATCCACTGCTTCAAAACCCAAACCCTGATTACAGAGCCCCTATTCAGCAGAAAGCAGCCAGATAATCAGCAATGCCCCTCTTCCTTTTATACTAAAGTAGAAGGCTAGAATGTTAGTCCAAACTGTGCCATTTTGTAAGCCCCCTGCCATTCCTCAGACCTTGGTCAAAGTGAAACATCCCACAGGGGTTCGGGCCGTGAGAAACACCCTGCCTAACCACCTGACCACAAGCCGGACAAAGACCCAACTGAAGAAACATTCTTATCAGACCCTACCGGGCAAAGGTCCGAGGAACATCCTATCACATCCCACCCAAAAAGGGGCCAAATCACCTGATCATAGGAACATCTTATCAATATCTCGCCAGTCAGCAAGCCATACTGCCTAGACCCCTCCTGCCCATACCGATAAATACCCCAGCCTGTAAGCGGTGGTGGACTCTGGCATTAACCTGGTCCCCCACCTCTGTAGGTGTCTGCAATATACCTGTGTTATTGTTGAGCCACCGTGTGTGTGTGTGTTTGTCTTTCTTTAACCCTCGCCTTCCCTTCAAAACCTAATAGATGGGACAAGATCTTCCTACAGAGAGACTTAAAAAGCCTTTCCTAATGTTTAAAAGATTACCGCCTAACAGCATACATCAATTCACTAGACTTTTCCTAATATTATACTTGGGTTAGGAGGGCTTTATCACATCGCTAGAAGAAAATACTTGATGAATAGAACATATTTACACCTATTCATGAAAATGGAAGTTACCAAATGAGGTTATATTGGTCAATCTAATGACGGATCCTGAGCCTTTTGGCTTAAGCTCACACATGGGAATTACAGCATTCATTAAACTAACCAAAACCATAATCTCAGCTCCAAAAGTTAATGCATGAAATTGCATCTGACAGAATTATCTAGAATCTTTTATCTAGAAGCATACTACTGAGAGCTCTAAGCACCCTGGAAAACAAACATCCGAAGTAGAGCTGTCTGAACAACAATGTCAAAGCCCCAAAGGGTAAAACAAAATAATCCTCACAGTAACCAACTTGTCCTTAGGGTAAGGGACAGGAGTCTAACTTGGTTTTTGCTCATCATATTCAGTGGTGAGGACTTTCCTCTATTCATCCAGAAGTTCTCCTCTGCCCCTCTAGAGATGAGTGTCCTTGAGCTAAATATGTAACTTCCCTTGTCTCTAGTTTTCTCATATATGATGCTGAGAAACAATAAAATCCTAAATTGCCCAACCCTCTTGAACGAATGAATGAATCCCCCAACCCTATTGGCCAAGATGACCCCAGATGATCTTAAAACTGAGTTCCCAGCCCTGAGAAAATGAGAGGTTGAACACACTTCTTATATACCCCTCTCGCTAATGGCCCTTAGGCTTTCTTCCCTAAAAGTTAAGTAGAAAGCAGCACTTTTGAAAGACTCTTTCCACTGTCAATATCACCCAACTGCCTGATGCTGCTCCTTCCTCTTGCATTTGCCACACTACAATCCACCAGCATTCCTTTCTGATGAGAAACCACCAACCACACTGTTTCTGGGCAGTTTACAGAGGACATGCAATGAGGGTTTTTGAGCCCTCTGCTTCACCCTTTGATGTCAGAGCACCAAAAACTCCATCTCTGGATCATACTAAGGCCATAATTTTTTTTAACCTAGAACCCACAGAAAGGCATGAAGTTCCATTGTGCATGTGTTTGTTTCTCTCTTCATAAATACTAATGACTCCTTGGCTCACGCCTGTAATCCCAACGCGTTGGGAGGCCAAAGGGGGCAGATTACCTGAGGTCAGGAGCTTGAGACCAGCCTGGCCAACATGGTGAAACCCTGTCTCTGCTAAAAATACAAAAATTAGCCAGGCATTAAGGTACATGCCTGTAATCCCAGCTACTTGGGTGGCTGAAGCAGGAGAATCCCTGCAACTCCAGAGGCGGAGGTTATGGTGAGCCAAGATTGTGCCACTGCACTCCAATCTGGGCAACAGAGCAATACCCTGTCTCAAAAATAAATAAAAATTAATAAATATTTGAGACTCCTCTTACAGCTTATTGAATATGTGTATTTGGCCACCCTGTCCTGCATAAATCCCTGTTTTACTCTTCCAACCCTCAAGGTGTCTGTTTCCTGCTGGAGACTGGAGGTTAAGCTTCCTAGCCTGTCCGAATGGCTGCCCTGCAGCCTGAAACCCTTTATAGAAATAAAGCTTTCCTTTCTAAATTTGAATTTCATCTTTTTTCAGTTGACATGATAGAGGGTTCAGGCCAGCAGATCTCTACATTCTTTTCCGGTGCTGAGATTCTCTGAAACCTAGACCCATGTGTTTTTAAAGAAGGAGACCCCTTCTCCTTAACTCTCCACCTGCAGATGCATCTGCATTTAAGTGATACATGACCTGACAATCAAAGGAAATTTTAGGATCAAAAAGCAATCAGAATCTCAAAGGAATTATTCTAATTATATATAATATCACCTTATATAAATTGACTTTAAATGGAGGTTGTTATCCATATATCCCTCTGCATGGAAAGCAGAAACCCAGACCTCAGGGAACCAAAAGGCAGATATGATTAAGTTGAAAGAAAACCTCACATTTGATGTATAATCACTTTTCATAAAGTTTCTGAAGGGTCTTTTTTCCAACCTGCTTCTCGATGTCCCTTCTGACACTTGGCAGAGGAGCTCATTTGGCTTCCAGAAGTACAGGTTGACATTTGTAATCTATGTTTCCGATTATAATGATAAATGTGAAGAAATAAAATCAATGACCTTTGATTTAGGTAGATCCATAAGCATATCCAGTTGCCTGATCTGCTTACCGTAACAGCTACAGATTACAAGTTTCACCTCACCCCTTCAAAAGCATTAGTAGAGTAATTAGGTCAGAAGCCTCAACAGTTAATGGCTTACTGCATCACTTTCCTGTTAGCACTGGCCTGTGGGTTCTGTGCCTCAACATTGGGTCTAGGTGAAGAGAAACTGACCCTCAAACGGAATCTCCGAATTCCACAGCCTAGTGGAACTAGCAAGTACAGAAGAAGTGATTTTTTAAGGGCCTATGTGGAGATTGATGTTAAATCTACTTTGCTGTTTTAATAAACTGTTAGAATTGAGGATCAAATGATTCATGAATGCTTTGGACTTGTTTAGATCATATCTCCTCAAATTTGAAATTCTTCATCACACTAAGCCCTACTCTCTTCCAGAAGTTACCTATCCTAAGAAAGTCCTGATGGGATTCTTTATTTTACTAAAGAGAAAAGATATTCTAGATGGAAATTCCTTAGCTTTGATTGCAAGACTCATGCTAGCTGACAACCACTGAGTGCTTACAATGCCAGGCACTGTGTTTATTGTTTCACATGCGTTCTCTCATGTAAAACTTGTAACACGTCCAAGTAGTTGATACTATTATGAATCCTCACTTTGCAGATAAGGACACTAAAGCACAAAGAGAGTAAGTTGTCTTCCCAGGATCACACAGGAAGGAAGTGTTGAGTCTAGGACTCGAGCCCTGGCATCCAGACACCATGTCACAGTGCACATCTTTTCAAAACATCTCTACACATAGTGTAACATTCTTGCTTCCGGTCCTGTATTATAGCAAACATGATTTGGGTTACTGTTTCAACCTTTAGAAATTCCCTTTCTCCAAGAACTGCCTCCTTACCACCCACAACGGGGGTAAGGAGTACCCCCATTGACTGTGTACCTCCCATTGACTCTACCTTTCTGATCATAACTGAGTGGGTCATGAGTGAACACCCAACTAAGCCAGGTCAATCAGAACCTCTCTCAACAATTTAAACAGAGAGCCATAGTCCCAGAGCATTGAGAACTGATACACATTAAAGGCCAAGTTCTGGAGTGAGGATGGAGTTGCTGAGGTTCCCAGAGCCGCCTTGCTTAGCCCCTTCCTGCATTCTGGTTATTCAGGTTTTCTCCCCATGAGTTTTCTTCTCATTAATCTAAGTTCAAGAGTCGTAACTAAAACATAGTCATTTATTCATTGAACAAACATTTTGAGCATCTATGTGCCAGGCACATAGTTGAAAATATAGTGAGTAGATGCAAACATTAAAACAAGTAACCACATAAATGGTTATGTAGTTACCAGTTGTGAAAAGTGCTATAGCAGACAAGTATGGCTGCTATAAAAGGCTCCTGGAAGGGGAATTACTTTTGTCATAAATGAGATCCTGAATGTAAAATACTTAGCCCAGGGCTTGGCTCTTGAAAGGCTTTCAGTGTACATTCTTTGTTCAAATTATTTCTAAATAATAGTTCTGGCACAATGCCTTCCTGGTTGAGGCCAATATCATACCAAACTACTCTAATTGGCTGCTAATTTACTCCCTGCCTTTAGTATCTACTGCTATATTATTATTCCCAAAATATCTCTTTCATTATGCTGCCTATTCATTTCCCATGCCAAAGAATTTGGACTGTTTTCTGTAAGCCAACCTCAGGTCTCAGATGGAAAGAGCATTAGATAGGCAAAACTGGTGGTCACCTGCACCTCTACTCCAGGGGAAAATAAAGATGCTTGTACCACCAGGGGAAGGGGGAATGGAGGCCAGGAAGGTCACTACAGCAATCATTGCTTCCATTGAGTTAATTAAGGAATTATGTAGTCCAAGCTGCCCAGATAGGTAGGGGAGGTGAGGAAGGAAGGGGAGAGGACAGGTAAGTCCATTCATCTTCAGCACTGGAAAGACAGCTTTGATCACTCAAGCAAATTTTTACAGAGATGGTCATTCAATGAAAATGCTCTGCCATCTCCTCCATCTCCCTCCCCAGAGCTCCAACAGGTATGTGTTGTGTTGAAACATTCTTTGTTGGGGGGCCCACCAGATGTCACTCTGCCATTTTCTCTCCTCTTGCTTTCTTTCTTGTCTTTCATCTCTCACTCTAAAGTATTTTGTAACATTTAGTGTGGCTAGGCAAGACAACAATCAATGATACAAGGACTTAGCTGGTTTACAATAGGAATGATTGCTACAGGAAATACGGTTTATTCCTGGAAAGGATAATTAAGGCATAATAGCTTTATTTTATGAATCATACCATCCTGGGTGAAAGTAAAGCACATCTTATTAAAAAAATCATTACTGTTCATAAAACCAAATCCAAGTCTGCCCCTGAAGAAGTAGTAAGTTTAGTAGAAAAACACTCCTCTCCTCTCCTCTCTGGAGAAATACTGTGAAATGACCCAGGATCGAGAAAATGTGCTTATAAGCTAACACGTAGGTGTCAGCTTCCCTGATGATCAGCTTTTCTTTCCCCTCCAATTTTTAAATATAAGTTAAAAGCAATCGTTTGAGAAAGTTCACCAGATATGGTAGAATTAAGGCAACATTCCCCACCTCCATTCTGGCCTGTCCACCCAGCTCATTCATTTTGTGTTGGGCACCTCTCATCCTAAGTCCAAAAGCCTCTGCTGTCTTCCTTATCACCAATCTGAATTCTGGCAGGTAGAGAGGATGTTTGTCCATGGATTCATGGCATTTGTATTCCAGCTGCACTCTCCACCGTCCTCCCATCTCTGACCCTTACATTCTGGCATCCCTTCTTCAGGATGCCAAGTGAAAAGGATTTAGATATTCTCAAAGACTTTCTCTGGTGAATGACAATTTCAAAAGCTATGATGCATTTTTTTTTTTTTTTTTCATCCTTGAAGCCCTGGGGAGCCTGACAGAATAAAGTGCAGACGCTTTAGAAAGGATAAATGCCACTCAAGATAGACCTCAAAATAAACCCATAGCTTTAAGACTAAGGGCAGGAATGCCTCACTTCACATTTATTGAGCCAAGCGCTTGCCTTGGACCTAAGGATTCAAAGATTAATACCACACAATACTTGCCCTTAAGGAACTCACAGTCTAGTAGAAAGACAGGTACCTTAAATATCTTTAGGAATAATATGGGTCTACAAAACTTGAAAAGTATACTTGCTGTTTTGATGCCCAATGTTCATTTCAAATTTTGACTTCCCCAATGAATTCAGTCTGGGTAGAATGACTAACTCATGGTATTCTGCCCAAGACCCAAACTCAGTCAACTAGATGCCAGTCACAGAGAATCACGTACAAGGTACTACGGAAATAGAGGGGAGGGATTCATAACTGCCAGGAAATGCCAGGGATGGCCTCCTAGAAGAAGCAATGCTAGAAGTGAGTCATGATAGCCAATTAACAGTTAGAGAAACAGGGTCAAACTCAAAGACATTCTATGAAAAGCATGCACAAAAGAAAAGACAGAAAACTTTTAAAACAGCACATTTGGAGACTAGCCAGTAGCAGGAGTGAAGAGAGTAGAAGTTGAACATGAATGTGTATTACATCTCAAGAAAAAGTTTAAAAACAATTCTAGTCCTCAGGCCTAACCTCACACCTACAGAAGTTCCTCCAGGTAATTCTTTTTTTTTTTTTTTTTTTTTTTTTTTTATTGAGACAGAGTCTTTCTCTGTTGCCCAAGCTAGAGTGCAAAGGCCTGATCTCGGCTCACTGCAAACTCCACCTCCCAGGCTCAGGTGATCCTCCCACCTCAGCCTCCCAAGTAGCTGGAACTACAGTCGTGTGCCACCACACCCAGCTAATTTTTGTATTTTTAGTAGAGACGGGATTTCACTATGTCACCCAGGCTGGTCTTGAACTCCTGGACTTGAGCGATTTGCCCACCTCAGTCTCCCAAAGTGCTGGGATTATAGGCATGAGCCACTGTGTTCCCCAGGTAATTCTAATTGCAGTCTAAAAATTCCAGCACCCCAGGCAATAAAAGGCAAAGGCCTTTGCTTGCACAGCAGATCCTTCAGTCTGGTACTTCACTTTACTTTCCACTTCTTTTTTCATCTCTTATTTCTTTTGCTTTTTCGTGCCAACAATACTAAAGTTCTTACAGATCCACAAACTTACCATGTGAACTTGTCCATTTACAGCAGCTCATCCTTCCAGGAGGGCTGGCCTCCTCCTGGTTGGCCATCAGGAAAGTTGTCATTCTTTAGGGCACAACCAGAAGCCCAGCTTCTCTGGAAAGCCTTCCCTGACTCCACTGCACATAAAGGAGTTTCTTCTTCCCATTCCCCCAGCAACTTCTCCCTCTCTCCATTGGAGTGATCATCTTACTCTTTCGTAACAATTTCCACAAGTCCCTCCACAATAGACTCTGAGCAAGGACCTTGTCTTCTCTTATTTTGTATCTCCAGCCTAGTGCACGTGATCAATACCCAGCAAGTATTTGTGAAAATACGGCAAGGAGGAAGAAATCCAACCACCCCTTGTCCTGAAAACACCAGATATACTGGTCATCATTTCTTTCACTCAAGTAAAAAACCTTAAGGTTATTAGACCTTCCTTTGTGAACAGTCAGGGAAGAGGAATCCTTGCTTAAATTTGGTTAAGAACTATCTAATTAATCCAAAGCTAAGGAGGTGGGACAGACTGCCCCAAATCAGGTCTTTTCGATGTTTCCTATAACAACCCCTTGGCCTTTGCTAGTGTTGGAGAATACGCAGTTCAATAGTTCTGTCTTCTCAACTAGACCACAGGCTGCCTGGGGCCAAAACTGCATCCTGCTCACTTCGAATTCACACGTGACACACAATGTCTGGTTCGGAAGAGGAGCTCACTAAGTGTTTAGGAGGCAAAATAGTTAATGAATTTTAGTCCTAGTCCTATTGCCCAGATAGGCAACATATCTTAAGAATTCAATCTGCCTTTTTGTCCTCCTTACAGCTGTCACCATCTTTTATATCTCTTGGAATTCCTTCTTTCCTTTAACAACTTTGTACTAAGAACTTATTTTGTCTAAGTGCTGAGATGCAGCAGTAAATTTTTTAAAATGATAATAATAATCTCTGCCCTCAAAGAGCTGTATTCTAGTGTGGGAAACAGTAAAAAAGAAAATCAATACATAAATATTACTTCAAATAACAAGTACAATGAAAGACATAATGAGGATGTTGGGATATAATATTTCTGGGTTGAGCAAGCCCAGTAGAACCAGCAAGAAAAATCCATCTGTGCTATGCTGACAATAAGTGGCCAAGAAAGGGCTTTCCTAAAAAGCCCTAAGAACCCTCTCTGAAACACAACTGGCACAGCAGACATGGCCCTAGAGGTGTCCTTTGTCTCTACCAGGCCTGAGACCTCTCCTTCACCTAGAGCCACCAGCCCGTTATGCAGACCTGGCGAAGCTACTTCCACCACCTCAGGCAGCACCACCAGAGATCGGCTAAAGCCACAAGGGCACCAGATAATCCAAGCAGACAAAAATGGCACCACAAAGTCTCTGCAGATTAAGTTGCTATGAAAATCATAGCCCATCCATAACCATTGCTTGGTCACAAAATGTAAGAAAAAAAAAAAAACGTAGCCCACAAAAGTAGACCAGGACTTGCATGCTAAACCTAAACAGGGTGACTGCCTGGCAAAATAAAACATTTAAATAAGATCCAGTACTTCTTGATAAAATAGCCAAGATATCCAGGATACAGCCAAAATCACCCATCACACCAAAAAACAAACAACAATTCACAACTTGAATGAGGAAAAGACAATCAACTGATACTGACATCTGGATAAATCAGATGTTGGAATTATCTGACAAGAATTTTAGAACAGTCATCATAAAAAGACAGAGAAAAAGGAAAAAAATAAACAGAGCGTCTGGCACTTGTGGGGCAACAACAAAAGATGCAACATCAGTATCATTGGAATCCTAAAATAAGAGAAAGAGGTGGCTAAAAGGGTATTCAAAGAAATAATGGCTTAAAACTTTACTAATTAGGTTAAGATAAAATGAAACTGTATATTCAAGAAGCTTAGTGAATTCCAAGTAAGAATTGGGTTTCTGGGTTTCCAAATAAATCCATACCAAGAAATATCACGCCTAAACTTCTGAAACCTAAAGACAGAAAATTTTTTGAAAGCAGCCAGAGAGAAAGGACACATTACCTACTATAAGAAGCACCAATTTAAATGACAGCATATTTCTCAGATTTCTCTTCTGAAACTATAAAGACAAAAAGGAAGTGGAACATTTTTCAAGTGCTGAGAAGAAAAATACTGTCAACCATGAATTTCGTATCCACAGAACTATCCTTCAGGGATGAAGGAGAAATTAAGACATTCTCAGATAAATGAAAACTAAAAGAATTTGTTGCTGGCTGACCTACCATTAAAGAATGGCTAAAGGAATTTCTTCAAACAGTAAGGAAATGATTTTTTTAAAAGAAATCTTGTAGCATCAGGCAGGAAAAAAGAATAATAGCAGAAATATTAGCAAATATAAAGATTATCTTCCTTATAAGTTTTCTAAATTATACAGTTATCGAAACAAAAATTATAGCACTATCTAATACTTAAGACAATGTACTTTTAAAATGGAAAAAGGCCCGGAGCAGTGGCTCACGCCTGTAATCCTAACACTTTGGGAGGCCAAGGTGGGCGGATCACTTGAGGTCGGGAGTTTAAAGCCAGCCTGGCTAACATGGTGAAACCCCGTCTCTACCAAGAATATAAAAAAATTACCCAGACATGGTGGGGGGCACCCATAATCCCAGCTACTTGGGAGGCTGAGACAGGAGAATCGCTTGAACCCAGGAGGTAGAGGTTGCAGTGAGCCAAGATCATGCCACTGCACTCCAGCCTGGGCGACAGAGCAAGACTCCATCTCAAAAAAATAAAAAATAAAAAACCATAAATAAACAAAATAAAATAGAATCAAATGGAAAAGGTAAATGGACCTAATGGAAGTGAGGTTTCCGCACTTCACTCAAAGTAAAATGCTGACATCATTAGACTATGATAAGTCACACGTGTATTGAAATACCCAGAGCAACCATTATGAAAATGATATAAAATGATATACACGGTAACGCTATAAACTGACAAGCTTATCACTTTTCCCAAGTCACTGAGTCTGCTTCTAAGAAACACAGTGTTAATGTCTAAAACCTGACTGTGTTAATTTGTGAAAAACATGCTAATGGTAAAATGTTTGTACGTTTGACTCAAACCAGAAATTGCTTTATAATCTATTGACAGTATATAAATTACTCAATGGCCCACTTAATGTGTTTCTCCTGAATAGTATTTAAGAGGATTTTCTTTATCTCAGGATTGACTTTATGTTACTCAGTTTTTTACTAACATAGGTTAAATTATTTTATATCACACACACACAAGATAGCATTTTTCTTGAAAATACATAAAAATAAAATACAAAAAAAAACCTTTGTTCCTTTATTGGAATAAAATTAACCAGTGAGCTTAAAAATATAAGCTTCTGGGTCAGGTGATTACTGTAGAGAGAGGAGTTAGTAAGGTCTCTCCTTGAAGGTGGTGTCTGAGAAGATCATAAGAAAATGATTTTGAGGTAGAATGAGTAACCTGTGCGGAGATCCTGAGGCAGAAAAGAGCTTGAATGGTTCAAGTCTTCTGCCAAGTCTAACTCATTCATATATGCACCTTTCCTCATAACTTTTGTCCCCTAAAACACAGATTCTTTTTTCCATACGAGTTTTACTAACACTTGCTAAGTGGAGAAATACCCATGCAATAACAAAATCAGCAAAAAATGGGGAAGTTACTGAGAACCCAGTAAACCCAAAGAAGTCTCAGAATAAATGGGGCATGGATGCATCCTGTGCCTCTTTTCTGCATCTCTTTGTAAATAACTCCATAGAGGGTCCTACCTTTCTACCCTACCCCTACGCAAGGCATGTGCATGCACATGTAGACACACACACACACACACACACAATTCAGTCTTCCAGCTCACTCTCCTATCTTGATACTTTTCATGTGGAAAATGAATGTCAATTTTGAACTTTTTAAGTGGCCTTAAATTAGTGGTCCTCAACCAGAGTAATTTTGTCCCCTGAGGAACATTTGGCAATGCGTGGACACAAATAAACTGTCACAAGCTGGAGGTGGGTGCTACTGGCATCTGGTGGGTAGAAGCATCTAGTGATGCTGTCAAATGCCCTACAATGCACAGAACAGACTTCCATAACAAGGAATCATCTGGTCCAAAATATTACCGGCCTTATTGATTAGTATAATTTCTACCTCAAGAGAATTCTAAGACCTGTCTCCCAATCCAGCCTCTGATCCCAATTTCTCCTCGAAAAATCATCTTAGTCATTCCCAGGAGATCTAAAATACTGCGAGCAGTAATTCCCAAAGGCTGCTCTGTGTGTCATATGACAAAATTGTTCTGAGGTCAAATAAGTTTTAGAAATGTTTGGTCAAACAGAGATAGGTTTCTTTTGTACAGGACTTCTTTGAAACTGGCTAGTAAGGCCACAGGTCAGAATGAAAATGAGCACCCAATGTTACAGCAAAGCTCTTTAATGACTACTGAAGAGGAAGACAAGAAGACAAGTCTAGAAATTCTGCTGATGGAGGCTGGAACAAAACATGGCTTTTTTTACCCACACTCATTATCTTCACCTAGGAAACTAACTGAGGAAAGTCAGGGAGACACATGGTAACAGTGGTAACGGGGCAATAGACACCTAAGTAGGAATCTAAATCCAAGGTGCATTAATTTCCTAGGGCTAACAAAGTTAGCAAACTGCAACAAAGTTCTACAAACTGAGTGGCTTAAACAACAGAAATGTGTTGTCTCAAAGTTCTGGAGGATAGAAGTCTAAGATCAAGGTGTGGGCAGAGTTGGTTTCTTCTGAAGGTTGAGAGGGGAAGATATTTTAGGGCTCTCTCATTGGCTTACATATGGCCATCTTCTTCCTGTATCTCTTCACGTAGCGTTCCCTCTATGTCTGTCTCTGTGTCCAAATTTCCCCTTTCATAAGTACATCAGTCATATTGGATGAAGGCCAATTCTAATAAGCTCGTTTTAATTTGATTACATTTAAAAAGACCCTGTCTTCAAATAAGGTCCCATTTCAAAGTACTGAGGGTTAGGACTCCAGCATATCTTTTTGGGGGATGACAAAGATTCTCGGCTTGACTAAATTTTAATCAGTCTCCTGAACCTTCCCCTAGGCCCATCTGTGCACTTCCTTGTAAAATCCAGTTTTAGCAAGAACTCTAAGTCAGTTTAGTAACAGCCCCCTACCCTCAATATCTGGTCGCCCTAACATACCTCTACCATACCTCTGTTGACCACCCTGGCCTGATCTTCGGCAAGAATACTATTAGGTCGGTTCAGGCAGAATCCCCCCTTACCCTTGATGTTTCCTCTTAGTAATTTTTTATTCACCAATTCCAACCCTGCTCTTGGCTATAAATTCCCACTTGCCCATGCTGTATTCAGAGCTGAGCCCAATCTCTCTCCAAATATTGCAGTGGTCCCTGTGCCTATCTCATTGGTTCTGAATAGAGTCTTGTTTACCAAGCTTTAACAAGTTTCTTTGAGTAATTTTTTTCTTTAGCAGGGGACACAATTCAACATATAACACAAGTCTAGTCCAAACTCTGTATCGCCCTGTGGTTGTAGTTTCATGTCCCAAAATCCTTTCTTCAGGCTATTAGTGAGTAGTAAATGAACATATTTGATTTTGGCTACTTGGTGTAGAGGCTGTCAAAAGCTATACAGTAGGAGAGAGGAAGGAAGAGAAGCCACATGTTGAATAATTGAGGGCTAATTATGGACTTTTGTGCCTTATGAGGTAAATGAACTGAGCTATCACAAATATGTCAGCTTTTACCTTCAGACTTAGTGTAACAAGAGTTTAGGAAAAGGCAGCCTGTTCTTCCCACCGTCACAAAAAATTCCAGAGTCTGTCAGGCCTCAGACATGAAGCTCATATCTGCTGGGAGCCCACCTTCAGTGGCCCCTTCCAATCTCTTCTGTCCCCTACACCTGCTGACATTTATTCATGTGAAATGGCACTGCAAAATGTAGCCAGCGTGTGGATCCTGACCTGAAAGTTGTCAGTACTCATGCACCTCCCTCACAGACACTGCATTTCCCTAGAGAACAGGCTGCATCCCTTAGGAAATTTGTGTCTCAGAAACTATTTGGTGGCAGGTATGGACAGATAATAAATAAGCTACTGAAGCCGATCTGCTCTGGAGTTTGACTGGGGCCATGACCCAGGGAGAAGTCATTCCCTATCAACTGTCACTGATAACCATATGGTGTCATTCACTTCTGCACATTTACTTCTCTCTGAATTTTTTATTTTATTTAAAAACCATTTACAATGTCCTTACTATGTGCCAGGGACATAACAACTCTATGATAGATACAACTTCTAATCCCATTTTGCAGATGGGCAAGCTAGAAGGCACCGAGAAATTAAATAATTTGCCCAAGGTCACATAGCCAGTAAGTGGAAGAACCCACCTTTGAACCAGGCAGCCTGGCTTCAGAATCCATGTTTTAACCATGTGGCACTGCTGCCTCTGCATTGACTTTGAGGTGGGAGAGCTGGGGTGGGAGGTTTCCAAAGACACATGACAAAATTTGTTTAGAGATGATTATTGAGGCAACCCCTGAGTGTTCCATTCTAAATTTCAAATGTATGGACACTATTCACAGAAACTCCATGAGATAATAGAAATACTATTTATATTCCCATTTTATAATTTGGTAAACTGAAAGAAACAAGGATATGAAATTACCTGCCCAAAGTAGGATACTTATAATGGTTCCAAAAATAGTGCTACATATTGGAGATATAACCATGGTAAGTGGGGTCCAGTAAAGGAGGTGACCAGGGATCCTGCCCTAACTGAGCTTTCAGCACATTCAGGGACACAGATGAGTAAACAGGCAACTGCAACACAGCTTGGGAAGAGCCAAGGTAGAGTTCTGTGTAATAGGCAAGCATGGGGAGGCAGCCTTTCACTTTCCCTTGGGATCTTGAAATGAATTCCTTGAGGTCTGATATTTTGGCTTAAACCTGAAGATTGACTTAGATAGACACAGAGGTAGAGAAGAGAGGACACTGTTCCAAGGGAGGAAACTGACGTGTAATATCAGGAAGCAAGACCAAGAAAAACGTTCATTCTAGGAGCTGAACGACTTTTGATATGGCTTGGTGTGTGGAATGCAAGGAAATGGAATGGCAGGGTGTGAGGTGAAAAAATAGTGTTACACCCTAAGAGCAATGAAGACCACCGAGTTTGGAGGTAGAGTAATATGAGTAGACCTACAGTTCAGAAAGACAAGGCTGTAGAGCACGGGTTGGTGGGAGGAAGATTGAAGACAGAGAGATTCTTCCTGCTCCTGAGAGTCACTGCTGTAAACAGCTTAATAGAATAGTGGCCAGCATTGAATTCACTGATTGATTGTCTACAGCGGGTGAAAGAGAGAGAAATGTCCAATGTGATTCCTGAGTCTCTGGTTGGAACAATTAGGTAAATAATGGTGCCATTTGCTAGCTGAGGAACACCGAAAGAGAAACAAGCTGGGGCACAGCAGTAAAAATGAGTTCCATTTTGGATGTGTTTGGTTTCAAGAGCCTGTAGGACCTCCAAAAAGCAAATGGATAGATGGGTCTGAGCTAGACATAAATCTGGAACTGAGATGAATATTTAGAGTTACCAGCAAACAGGTGGATATAGAAGCCAAGAAAGTAGATTCATGACCAGGAAAAGTGAACTAAGGAAAGAGAAGGGGGTCTCAGGGGACGTATCATTTAAGGGCTGGCCAAGAAGAGGAGCCTACAGAGTGGATTGAGCAGGGTCATTCAGAGAGGTTGGAAGGATCCCAGGCAAGTGGGTATCATGGAACTAAAGGGAAATGAAAGGAATGCTTTCACTTTGGCTCTAGACAGGTCAATTAAGACAATAACTGGGAAGTACCCACCAGAGTAAGCCATACTGGTAAAGAAAAATTCTTGTTTCTGAGGGTTTAGGAAAACAAGAGAAAGCCATCTGAAGAGAAATGAAAAACTCAATAAGCAATGGCTTCTAGTCCTTCACTGTTCTGGACCTGGCTGGTAATTGGATGGATGAGTCACTCGAGACCTCTGGGTGACACCTGCAGCACAGGAACACATCTTCAACTTTATTTGGGGGCATTCACGTAATAGTTTCTAATGTTGAACTAATTTTCTATTTTTGGGTTCTTTGTCAGCAATTTCTGAAGAAACCACATTATAGTCAGGAACAGAGTTGGATAAAATTGCAAAGGAGAAAATCTGACTTACGGATCCTTAACTTCCACCTCCTGCCAACACTCTAGTGTCCTACATTTCATCTCCCGAATCACCACGATCCCTAAAGGCAATAGTTTCAACAACTGTGTGGGCTGGCAGCCGCATTAAAACTTTTCCCAATATACCTTCCTCCCTCTGCGGCATATCAGATACATCTTTCCTCTGACTCTCTTCTTTAGAGCCCCGTGAGCATGAGGTAAACCACCGTAAGTCATAGTAATGTAATAACAAAGTGATGGTATTAGAATCAGAAAAACCTGCATTTCACCACTTATCAAAACTATGCAACATTTGGCAAGTCATTTGTCCGTTAATCTCTCTGAGCTTCAGAATACCTACCTCTCAAAGGTATACAGATTAGTTGAAAGAATGTGTGTAAAAACTTTTTTTTAAATGCAGTATAGATTATATGCAATTTCCCAAACTGTATCTCATAGAATTCTGTGTAGAACAACAGAAGTTTGTCTTGCATGGAGCCAGATTTGTTTCGGTATTTGGTGAAATTATGGACCCTTTTCATGCAAGTGTCTGTGAAAATGTGATTTCTGTCTGAAATTCTTGGAAGAAAGAGACATCTCATTTCTGGGTGGGAATAGTTCTGGGTCTGAGTCTGAGAGGTGACGAGCCTCAGGAGGAATTTCCTGTTACTTCATGTTTTAGCAGCCCTTATAGAAACAGCAAACACCTAGCATTTTGATGGTGCTTTATTTTGTCCAAAGTACTTTCACGCCCATGATTTGAAACTACCCCAGGGTATCTGTTCCAAAGTGTGATAGCACAAAAGATTGAAGACAGAAGTAAATATGAAAAACCCAACTGTCTTCTATTAAGCTAAAGGGGAGAAAGCAATAATTTTCGCAAAACTTGTAAATCTGTAGTGGGCGAAACTGCCTTTGCAAAGATTATGACAGTGAGAGAGTTTAGCATGGCTGACCCCATCCTGCTTCTAGTCTCACAGGCTGGCTGTTCTTACTCATTCCAATAACTCAAGTTAACCATGGGAGGAATTTAGTTTATAGTTTAACTTTCAATCAAGGATAACAATAGTCCCTCCCCAAAGCCAACCCCTTCCTTGCTCAGGAAATTGTAAAACTAATGAAAGGCCACAAGATTAGGATTATGGGGGTTCTGCTAAAATCTATGCATGGTTAAATGATAACTAGTCATTGTTTACTGCTGTAACTTTCCTAATCGCCCCAATAGAAAACACTGTCATTGAAAACCTAAGATTAGTATTTGAGATATTTTTCAGACTTTTGCATTTAGGCAGACCAACTGATGCCACCCAAACCCTCTAAGACCTGTGACTCAATCGGTCCCATAATCTCCCCCCAGAAACTGACTCAGAGCGTGAAAATAGTTCCAACACTCCTATGATTTTATCCCCAACCCATCAGCAGTGCCCATTTCCTAGACCCCGCCCACCAGATTATCCTTAAAAACCCTAGCCTCCAAGCTTTTGAGCTTTCAGGGAGGCTGATTTGAGTAATAAACCCTCATCCTCCTGTTTGGCAGGCCCTGTGATAATTAAACTCTTTCTCTACTGCAATACTGTTTTCTCAGTACATTGGCTTTGTCTGTGCAGCAGGCAAGAAGAACCCATTGGGCAATTACACTGGGACAGATTCCTGTTAACAAACAGCAGAATAACAAGGAAAAAAAAGCATTTCTATTTACATGTGCTGTGCTCATAACACAAGAGAAACTTCAGTTCAAAAGTGTCTCACACAATGGTGGGTCCGGGTCCCAGCTTACATAGCATCTCTAACAAACAACAATACATCTAGAAGTGAGAAGACAAAGGCATAAACAGCTTCAGGCTCCCAAAAGGTGGGAAAACAATGGGAATGTGGTAAAGTCTGCTCCCAGATTTTTCTGCCCCAAGTGGCACCAGTCTCTGAGCTAATCAGGCAGAAAGGGGAGAAAGAAGCACCCCCTACATATTTTTCACAGGAATTTTTATGGCCTGACACATGTGAGAAAGGAAAGTTCAGAGAGTCCTTTTTCATAACTGCTGCTTCCAAATTGTCTCTAGCTCAAAAATGTTTATGTCAAAGAGGCATATTTGGCAATGAAGTACTCTGGTTTCCTTCAATGCCAAACATAAAGCTGAGAAATAAAAATAAAATCCTAAGCCCCCCCAACCAACTCTTCCTGGCCCAGAGTAACCTTGAAAACTGAGTTCTCGGCCATGATAGGACAGGAGGTCAGATAAGCCTCTTGTTATACCCCCTCCCTCACTAACTAGAATTATGCTTTCTTCCCCAAGGGCCAAACAGAAGCCAACCCTTTCAAAAGATTCCACTGGCATGGTGGCACACGTCTGTAATCCCAGAACTTTGGGAGGTCAAGGAGGGAGGATTGCTTGAGCCCAGGAGTTCAACTCCAGCCTGGGTGACATGGCGAAACCTGTCTCTACAAAAACTTAGCTGGCATGGTGGCACACACCTGTAGTCCCAGCTACTGAGGAGGCTGATGTAGGAGGATAACTTCAGCCCAGGAGGCAGAGGCTGCAGGGAGCTATGATCATGCCACTGCACTCCAGCCTGGTGACAGAGCAAGATCTTGTCTCCAAAAAAAATAAAAAAGGACTCCACCACTGCTTTAACCAACTGCCTGATGCTGCCCCTCCTTCTGTTGTTCTGGCACAACAACCAACAGCATTTCTTCCTGCTAAGAGACTACTGACCATGGAGCGATTCTGGCCAGCCTACAGAGAATGCATAGTAAAGGTTTTTGTGTCCTCTGCCTTGCCTTTTGACATCAGAGGGCCAAAAATTCCACCATCATATCATCCTAACACTGCCATTTTTTTGTACATGGGACCCATGAATGAGGCATGAAGCTCAATTGCACATGTGCACATTTCTCCTTTCATAAATACTCATGACTCCTCCTCTGTCTTATATATGTTATATATATCAAACCATTCCCATCAGCATAAATTTCTGCTTCCTTTGCTCCTCCCTTGAAGTGTCTGTCCAACTTCTTACTGAAGGCTATGCTTCCCAGCCTGTCAGAATGGCCCCCCTGCAGGTTGCAACCCTTTATGAGAAATAAGGATCTCCTTTTCAAATTTATGACCCTTATTCTTCAGCTGACAAAGCAAATTGGCAAAAATGTAAAACAAGGTGACTCCTCTCACAAATTTGTATTTGGACAAATATAGTTCGATTTCGTAGAAATGGGTTAATTATATTAACACAAAATGAGTTTTTTTATTATTAAGATTAACTACTGTGTAACTTTTTAAATTTCTCAGTTTTAAATTTCAATATCATAAATATCAACAGATATAACTCACATCAACAAAAGCAGAGAGAGTCAATAGTTTGTAAGAGTGGACTAAGGTCTTAAGAGAAAAAGTTTGAAGACTGCTGCCCTAGTGTAATGCCCAGCAAAATGGAATTTTAAATATTCTTTATGGAAAGAATCATCATTTGGAAATTGCCAATTGTTGCTTGGTTTTTGATAGTAGTGAGAGTGAGTTGCCCTGAAGCCTTGCTTGTTTCTGGACAAGTCACCAAAATGGCCCCTTGAGTCACTCAACAAACATGCTAGCACCAGGGCCCCACTCCCTGTCCCCAAACACATTCCATTAATGGATTAAGCTTGAAGATTGCCTGAGGGGTAGATAAGTCTGCATAACAAGCCCAGGGGCTTTGTGAAAAAGAAGGAATTGGAAAATCCATCTCATTTGCTTCCTGCTTTGAAATTACTATAGTTATGGAAATTATGAAAATTAGGGAAGCAGTACCCTCAGGGTCACCCTGGCATTAGGGCTCAGATGCTCAAAGGGAATCTCACCAGGCCATAGAGGCAGCTAACCACAGGGAAGTGCCTATTGATCCATGAACAGACTAAAAAAGCCACGTCGTTAAAGGAAGTGCTCATTGAGAACCTTGGGCTACTTAGGTGTGAGGCTCCCATGGGTGAAGGAGGCACTGCTCTCCCCACCCTGCCTGAGTCAGTACTGCCAAAGCAGCTGTGGCAGTGCCAGCAGGCTTTATATGTGGCAACCTCCACACCACCTCACTTTCTGCAGCAGGCAGCCCTTGGATGACCCTACTAGATGCCCAAGCCAGGGCAGTGACAGTGTGCTTAGGGTACCGAACACTTTTCTGTCTCCAAAGCAATATGAACCAAGGCTCACAGCCCGGATTAAACCCCTGGGAATCAGGAACTGGTCACAGGAGGGCTCGCCTCCCACCTTCACCTCAGACCCAGAACCTCCTATTCAAAAGGCAGATCGGGCCTCAGGTGTACCAGTTAGGGGTGACATCTGAGTCTCTATGGGGTGATGTTGTTTGCACTCTAAACTGATGACATCAGACATCTCATTTTCAGCTTCATTCCTGTGGTAGGCAGAATAACCTCCCCCTTCCCCAGAAAATGTCCACGTGCTAAACCCTGGAACCTGTGAATATGTCACCTTACATGACAAAGGGACTCTGCAGATGTGACTAAGTTTGAAGCTCCTAAACCAATAAGGCAAACCCTTAAAAGCAGAGACCCTTTCCCACTGCGGTGAGAGACAGACAGGATGACAGAAGGAGGTGCAGAGAGAGACAACGAGAGGAAGGCTCTACCAGCCACACGGAGGAAGGGGCCATAGGCCAAGGACACCAGAAAAGGGATAGAAACAGATTCTCCCCTGGGCCTTCAGAACTGAATGTAGTTCTGCCAACATCTTGATTTTAGCCCTGTGGGACCCACATTGGAACTTCTGACATCCCAGAACTGTAAGATAATACATTTGTATTGTTTAAGCTGTTAAGTTTGTGTTAATTTGTCACAGCAACACTAGAAAACAAATACAATTACCAAAAAAAAAAAAAAAAAACAGAAAACCAAAAAAAACCACCAAATACAATTACCAATCAGTGCCTTGCTCAAAGCGAATTCCTAAACTCTGAGAATTGTGTGTGGAAGTAGTCAGAAGGGACCAGCTGAGCCCAGGTGAATGGAAGCCTCTAGAGCAGCTGAATCGCTGGGATCCGATCAGCAGGAGACACTGCAGAAAATGTGGCAGGGAGCCCTGTGACCGGTCACCCCCAGGCCCAGGAGCACGTGATGCTAAAGATTATGTGAAAGATTATTGACCTCTGCTGCATACACCGTCAAGTTTTCATTAATTTTTTCTTTTTCTTGAGACAGGGTCTTATTCTGTTACTCAGGCCAGAATGCAGTAGTGCAATCACAGCTCACTGCAGCCTCAACCTCAACCTCCCTGGCTCAAGAAATTCTCCCACTTCAGCCTCTCAAAAGGCTAGAACTATAGGCACGCACCACCATGCCTGGCTAATTTTTTTTTTTTTTTTTTTTTTTTTTTTTTTTTGTAGAGACAGGGTTTCGCTACATTGCTCAGGCTGGCCTCGAACTCCTGGGCTCAAGCAATTCTCCCACCTTGGCCCTCCCAAAGAGCTGGAATTACAGGCACAAGCCACTACGCCTGGCCTAGGTCTTCATTAAGTATTGAGGTTACCTTATGAATCATCTAGTCCTTGTATCTGCTTGATTCCTCCATCAAATGGCAAAAGTTATTTTTGTGACATTGTAAACATTTTGTTTGCAAGTGGAGGCCTTGCTCTTGGCTTCCCAGAGGATCCAGGGGAGGTCTTCTCATATTTAACAGTGAGAATAATTAGGACTTACTCATGGAATCCTCATAAAGATTTAATAAATGATGCATATCAAGTACCTGGCACATCCTAAGTCCCTAATAAGTGTTTTTATTATGATGGGTATAATAAAACCCATCATAAAAAAAGTAAGTGTTTTTATTAAGTGGGTAGGTCTTTCAAGGGGCCCGAGAGTTACATTTACTTCATTTTAAACCAGGCAAATGATCCTTAAGGAAAGATTCATCCAGGTGTTTGTGCCTCTCCCATCAGTGCAGCTGATGGAGCAAGTCGCAGCTGCCAGCCAAATTAAAGTTGGATCATGGCCATTCCCAAGAGCAAAATTTATCCTCAACAACTCAAAGAATAATATTTAATGCTTACTGGGTAATATGGTTTGGCTGCGTTCCCACCTAAATTTCATCTTGAATTGTAGCTCCCATAATTCCCACATGTTGTGGGAGGGACCTCGTGGGAGATAACCGAATCATGGGGACAGTTTCCCCCATACTGTTCTCCTTTCATGGTAAGTTGGGGACCATCTAAGTGCTGATGAGGTTCAGGATATGCTACCCAAAATATGACACCTTGGCATATTGAGTATTTTATGCTGGAGGAATTTGAGAGATAACATATACAGGAAGGTGTCTCTGAATTTCCCTCCCCTCTCCCCTGCAGCAGGTCATAAATCCTAGAAACAGTTTTCTCAACTTCTCCTGAAGCAGGTCATAAGACTCTCATGTGAGAGGTGCCTGCCCTATACCCAGGTGAAAGGAGCATCCTTTTCTCTGAAGACACAGAAGAATCTGAACAAACAGGCCCTGCTAAGTTTCCCCCAGTTTATTACCACTGATCACAATCTTTGCCCTATCATTTCTCCATGACCGTGGACTCTTCATCAAGCCTACTATAAAAACACACTTGGGTTTAACAGTTCCTCAGGGTCTTCACTTCACTTTTTATAAAGGTTCTTGTGTCACATAAAACTTATATTAAGTAACTTTGTGTGGTTTTCTCTTGATGATCTGTCTTTTGTTACAGAGATCTCAGCCAGGAACCTAGGATGGTGAGAAGAAAAGATAGTTCTCTCCCACATACCTTTTAATATTATTTCAGGAGGAACATGAGAAGTACTTTTCAGATGATTTATTCTGCTTGGTTCTATAGGCCCAGGATATTGTGCAAAGAAGGAAGTGGTTTGAGAAGGTATGGAAAGGAAATATTAATCCAGACATAGACCTAGGACTTGAAGGTATCCATTTAATCCTCTCTCCTTTGAGTTTCTCCCTAGGAATTCTGCTAACACCGTTTCCTTGCTGGATAATTGGTTATCTTGCTTTTCAGTGGCTGTCCCAGTGAACCCAGCGGTGTTGGTTGATCTCATCCCTAAGCCATTACTTTCTACTTTGCACTTTTCCTGGCTAGATCTCAAGAGGCTATTTAAACGATAATTATTTCTCGTAGTCCCTCAGGAAGGAAGCCCCCTCTGAGACCAGGGAAGATTCATTTGAGGTGTAAATGAGAGAAAATGTCATAGGAACGGGAGGTTTGAGCATCTTCCTCCCTGCCTGAGGCTTTGTCTTTGTAGCTGCCCCTCCAGTGCCAGTTTGTCTGGGCTTCCCTGTGATTTCCTTTCTTCTTCTTGTGGGGTTTCTTAGTACCCCTGTAAGATCGTCAGGGCATTTGGGAGAGACTATGAAATTAAAGTCCTTTACACTTAGTTTTCTTCCTTTCCCTACTCCTCATTCCACCATCTCTGCAAACACCATCCCTGCAAAACTACTCTAGAAATATCTTAATCAAAGTTTTTCCCCCAGATGAGGCAACATAGCTGAGTCTGTCGTATAATTTGGCGGGTAATTGGTCCTTTGTATCTAAGCCAACCACCTCTTGCCTGCATCACAGATAATATAATTAGCAGCACAAGTGAGAAAATATGAGTAGATTATTTTTTAGATATACATACTCATAGATTTAAAGGTGAAATGATATGATGTCTCTAAGTTACATTTAAACAACTCAGCAAAAATAGATGAAGCAAATATGGCAATGTTAATTAAAAATCTAGATGTGCATACTACATGTTTATTATACGATTTTCTCTCCTAGTTGGAGTATTTGATTTTTTTAATAAAGATTTTTTTAATGAATAAAGAAAATTAAGGAGGAAAAAAGAAAAATACTGTGGTAAAGGACTATGTCTGATGTCTTGCAACATATTGTTCCCGTCAAGCCTATACCTTGAGTCTACACCTTCAGCTTGTTGGTGTTTATTTCCAAAGGCTTCAACAACATTAAAGGATGCAACCTTCTGTCTGCTCATACATTTGGCAGGGCCTGCAAACTGTCAGATTCCCTCTTCAGTTGCCTCTTGCAGATCCTCAATCAATTACAGCCCCAAAATTGCAAACTGCAGCACTCCAAGGTGGAGCCCTATGTGTGCCCCTGAGCCTCTCACCTGTGCATTTGCCTAAAAGGGCCAGGTAGGGTCAGACAGCCACAACTGCAAGCACTTCATGGCACCTGGCAAAGGCTGCTGGCACCCTTCACATTGTCCATGCGTATTCTCACTACCTTCTTTTGTTCAAGCTGTTCTGTTACACCGGATACCCTACATCCTTTTCTCAATTTCTAAATCCTATCTTTCAGTACTCAACCAAGTTAATATACTTCAATCTTTAATAAATCCAAAACGCTACCTGTTCATCTGAGTTTCTGCACTGTAGCCAAGTTTGCTCTCACTTGTGGACAAGGCAGCAGTGGTCACTCCCCACTTGAGTGACTACAGTTGGAACGCCCAAATCTAACTGTTGACTGCCAGCTAAAGAGCCCTTGAACTTTCATCCAGAGGGGGGCAATACAGTGATGGTAGGTAGGCAAGATTATCATTGTACAGCAACTTTGTATGGAAGTTAGGGCCAGGTGTGTGAATAGGTTTCCTCTTGGAGGCTGACATGGTGTCAGTAGTAATGACTCAAAGTGGAGGAGGATTTTTGAGACTCCTATCAGGACTTGGGAATGAGTGACGTAACTAATTTGTGATATTTGCCATGGATACAGGGATGGGGAAAAGTGCCAGACACTATGTATTTGGATCCCTGGCTCAGGTCAGTAGGATACCAACAGTTCACTACAGCAGATAACAAATAGAAATTTAAAAAGCCAAGAGCATTAAAGCATCTACCAGATGATGCGCTTTGAATTCAAGATTTCTGGAGGAATGCAAGTGTAATTAGGGAAAAACAGAATCTTGAATCTTAAGTAATTGTCAGCCACCAATACCATAGCAATTCAATAATGTGACTGTCGCCTCATTGCACCGTTTTATTCATTCATCCACTCATTCATCCATTCAACAAATGTTTTCTGAGAACCCACTAAATGTACCACATACTAGCATAAACAAAGTATAGCAGGTGTTACAGCATAGTGTTTAAGCATGGGCTTTGAATGTCTTAGCTTCAAATCCTGACTCTACCACTCACTAACAAGTTTTCTAAAGTTACTTAGAACAGTGTCTAGCACATCAAAAGCCCTCAACAAATGTCAGTTTATGATCATCATCATGATCATCTGATAGTGGTAATAAAAAGAAGTTAGTGATCTAAGAAAGGACTACAGTACAGGAGTCTTCATGGGAGAACTAGTTATGTATTCTGATAGCACAATGCACTCTTTTTGTAACATTTATTTTGCTCTAAGTATTCAGTATTTGTCTTTCCTGTTAGCTTGTAAATTTCACAGGGGCAAACAATATGTCTGCTTTATTCTCTACTATATCCTTGGCCCATAACAGATGCTCAGTAAATATTTCTTGACTGATTATGCGAGTGAATTAGTATACAAGAACCATAAAGAGGCTGATACCAGTTGCTGGTCAGCCCACTCTCCCCTCTCCAAGAGTGTTACTGTGCTTAATACATCTTTTGCTGTTTTGCTTTTTTTAAAAAAAAAAAAAATCTGTAAAGAGAAGTGCAGCACAACAGAGTCAGACCACTCACGGGTAGTAATCATTCAGCCCTTGCATGAGGGCAGGTTTGGGACTGTCAGAGGCATTCGAACCAGAGTGACTCCATTTTGAGTGCGGGCTAGGAAAATGAGGCTGGTACTTGCTGGGCTGCATTCCCAGAAAATTAGGCATTCCTAACCCCTAGATGTTCATGGTTAAGGGAACAAATTACAAATGTTTACTATAACAAACTCAGACTTGGGAGTGTCCAGATATCCCGATATCTGGAGAACAAAGGCATTCCTAATTTTGCTTGAAAGATAATATTATCAATACTTGCAAAATATAGTAATGAAGAAAATTAATCCTTTGTCACAAACCTTTGTAGCAGAACACATCTCCCCATATATACAAGCATTGTACCTAGGGTGGATGCGTTCCTCCTCTTACTTTCAGGAACGTCCTACTCTGTCTATGGAGTAGCTGTCCTTTCACCACTTTACTTTCTTAATAAACTTGCTTTTACTTCACACTGAGGACTCACCCTGAATTCTTTCTTGCGCGAGATCCAAGAACCTTCTCTTGGCGTCTGGATCGGGACCCCTTTCCGGTAACAGGATGAAGAATTTTAGTCACCAGAAGAAACACGGCCCACTTCAAAATTTTTTGTTTTTTTGTTTGTTTGTTTGTTTGGTTTTTGTTTGTTTGTTTGTTTGTTTTTGAGGCGGAGTCTTGCTCTGTCGCCGGGACTGGAGTGCAGTGGCCGGATCTCAGCTCACCGCAAGCTCCGCCTCCCGGGTTTACGCCATTCTCCTGCCTCAGCCTCCCGAGTAGCTGAGACTACAGGCGCCGGCCACCTCGCCCAGCTAGTTTTTGTATTTTTAGTAGAGACGGGGTTTCACCGTGTTAGCCAGGATGGTCTCGATCTCCTGACCTCGTGATCCGCCCGTCTCAGCCTCCCAAAGTGCTGGGATTACAGGCTTGAGCCACCGCGCCCGGCCCAAAATTTTTGACTTAAAGCAATCCTATTAAATGAACATAAGTTCAATAGATATTTAAATACCAAAATTAAAAAGAAAAACTTTAATACCAAAGTTTTTCTGATTTTCCATGGATTTCAGTGAAGAGGGAATTCTAGTATAAATGTTATAATAAAACCCAATGAGCCCCTTCTCTTCTCTTCTCTTCTATAAAGGCAAAGATATATTTTCCAATTCATTTTTGCTGCAACTTCCCAAAGGAGACTCAAAGCTTGCCAAACTCAAATATTGTTAGAACTCGAATAATTCCAAAGATCACAGGAAGGCCAGTTTTTAATCACCTCTGGGATGTTCGCTTTCAGTAAAGATATTTAAGGCTAAGAAAGAAAAAGCCCAAATATAGCTCTAAGATGTTGAGCTGTCTACTTTTATAACTCCCTTGGTGATAGAATTGTTGTTGCTTTTCAAATCCTGCTGCAGTTTGACCCTTCCCAGCAGGAACTTGGTGATTAATAATGCCTTTAATTGCTTTTCCTCCTGCCCTCACAGCTGGTAGGAGAAGTGATATATGTATCACAAAGAAATGCTGAACCAAATTTTAAGGACAGAAAGGTAGGGATGTAGCTGTTGGGCTCTGCCTTCTTCCTGCATGATGGGGGGGCCTCCAAACCGCTCTTTGTTAAGGACAGCAGCTCAGCCCAGGTGCCAGTGAGTGGTCTTGGTCCCCACTGTCATTGCTGCTCCAGCTTGTGACTGACGGGGAAGACTTCCTAGAGTCCCAGCCTTTGGTCCAGCTTTCCCCATCTGCCTCAAAGCCCTGGGGAGCGTGAGTTAATGAACCAATGAACTGTGTTGCCTTCCTGGTATCCTTTGCCAATAATTATTTGATGCAAGAGCTCAGGGACTCAAAATGCCTCTTTTAGGTCACAGGGAACCACGGCTTTTCTGATGCAGTCAATCAACTTGGAGTGCGCAGTAGGAGCTAAGGCTGTATGAATGGTGTCCTGCCTCAGTGCCTCTGATGGAATCTGATCAAATAGGGAAGCGAGGAGGAGGGGAGAGGGTGATGATGGGCAATGAACGTGGCTTTGACTTACAAACTGACTTTTATATCATTTGAGATGATTCAGTAATTTTCTCAAAAGACAAATTGAATTTATATAATTAGGTTCCCCCAACTAGTGAAACCCTTTCTGATAACTCTATTCTTTTGCTTTTGATACCGACTCCTTAGGAGAACTGGTATGGACAGGGAGGGGATAGAGGGATTGGGACAGCCTCAAGCAGTAGATAGCCTTGAACTTTGAAAAGACAAGGATCTAAAACTCCAAGGGACTCTTGCCAAGAGAACACATGCAAGATGCACAGAGACTTAATGATTGCAAAATGTATCATTGGGGTAATAGATGTCATTTGTCCCCTCTGACTCTTGCTTCCTCTTTGATGTAGTTTACTTAAGGTTTCATAGAGGAGATTGAGAAAGGAGGTTACATTATATACCCTACAGGATTCAACTTAGAAATACTCAACTTGGGGATAAAGAAAATGTGGTATATATACAAAATGGAATATTAGTCAGCCTTAAAAAAAATAAGAAAGAAAATTCTGTCATTTGCAACAACATGGATGGACCTGGAAAACACTATACTAAGTGAAACAAGCCAGATAAGTGATCTCACTTATCTATTAATCTAAAAAAGTGGAACTCACAGAAGTAGAGAGTAGAATGGTGGTTACCAGGGGCTTGGGGCTGAGGGGAGTGGAGGGAGGGAATGGGGAGTTGTTGGGCAGAAGATATGAAGTTTCAAATAGACAGAAGGAATAAGTTTTGAGATATATTGCACAGTAGGGTAACTATGGCCATTAACATATTTCAAAATAACTGAGAGAGTAAATGTCAAATGTCTCACAACAAAAAATAAGTAAGTGACAAGATAGATATGTTAATTAGCTTGATTTAATCATTTCACATTATTTAATGTATCAAAACATCACATTGTACCCCCATAAATGTACACAATTATGATTTGTCAATTTAAAATAATATTAATTTTAAAAATAGAAACTTTTTAAAATTATCCATTTGATATTTCAGTTTCCCCCAAGTCCCTCTTCTAGCTAACTACCCCTGGAGCATTTCCCTCTGATCCTGGTGTCTTCCTCCGCGATTATAAAAAGCAATTTCGCTGCACTCCAGTTTCTACCACCAAGTTCGCATACCCCAAATCATCTTGGGTTCTGCTGAAGAGATGGTCTTCCAGTTAACAGAACCTCCCCCCATGAAAAGTAATTGCTCACCATTTTTCATGACTTGCACAAGTGCTTCAGGTTAAAATAAAAGAAGCCACCTGGATATCGCCCAGTTTCTGCTGTGTGTGGCTGGTGAGGAGAGTTGAGAAGCAGAATAGAGAGATGGGGAGGAGGTAAAGTCCTTCCCCCAAAAATCGGCCCAATAAACTAAATATTGTACTTATTTCTGAGTTGTTTCGGGAACTTTAGTTTTAAGTTTTCTAAAGACCAATCCCCTTAGGAAAATTGAGAAAACAAAATATACTATTTCTATGACAATAGAGAGATGTCTAAATCTATATGCTGACTTCGCTAAGCGCATCTTCATGTAATGGTCCAAAGTCTCATTTTACTAGATGAACAGGAATTTAAATGTTTAAAAATGAAAGTAACATGTTTCAAAATGTTGAATTTGCATGAGCTACTGGCTCCCTACCATAAAATCAACTCTGAAGGAAAAAACAAAAGGAAACTTAGATTAACAAAAATTGAACATGTGTCAGGCTATTAAAATAACAATAAATTTCAAACAATTAATACCTTACAGACTTGGCTCTCTGACCATAATCCAATAAAATGTTAAAGCGTAACAGAAGAATAACTTTTTCAAAAAATCTCACATGATTAAAAACTAATGTATTACAAATAAGTCTTTGGTTAAAGCCGAAATAAGTATTTAGAACTGAATTATAACGATACTACAAGACAAAATTTTGTGGTACTCAGCTAAAGCTGTACTTGGGGAAAAGTTATAGCTTTAAATATATTTACCAGGAAACAAACATCTAAAATAGGTGAGTTAAGGATTTAACTCAAAAAGGTGCAAGTTACAGAACAAACCCAAAGAGACAAGAAAGAAGCAAATAACAAAAATAAAAGAAGAGATTAAAAAAATTAAAAATAGAAAACAAATAAAAAGTTAATTTTTGCAAGATTAATAAAATAGGGTCTTGGCAATACTAATCAAGAGAAAATGAAAATAAACAAAATGCATAAAGAAAGAAAATATCTAGACCCAACAGAGGATTACTTAAGCAGCTATACATTGACAAAGTTGAAAATCTAGATAAAATGGAAAAATACCTAGAAAAATGTAAATGGCCAAACTTGGTACAGGAAGAAATAATGAACTTGAATATATGAATAAGTATAATAGAAATCGAATCCAAAAAAATCCCAGTCCCAGATAGCTTTACAGCTAAGTTCCAACAAACTGTCTTATAAAAACTATCTTCTAGGCTGGACACAGGGCCAACGGTGGGCAGATTACTTGAGGTCAGGAGTTTGAGATCAGCCTGGCCAACATGGTGAAACCCCATCTCTACTAAAAAATACAAAAAATTAGCCAGGCGTGGTGGCGAGTTCCTGTAATCCCAGCTACTTGGGAGGCTGAGGCAGGAGAATCACTTGAACCCAGGAGGCGGAAGTTGCAGTAAGCCAAGATTGTGCCATTGCACTCCAGCCTGGGCAACGGAGTGAGACTCCATCTCATAAAAAAAAATAAAAATAAAATAAAAATAAAACTATCTTCTACAAGCTAGTACAGAAAATAGAAAATGAGTAAAAGATGCCCAGCTCACAGTACTAGTGTAATCTTTTACTCAAAACCAGATAAGAACAATGGAAAAACCAGGTAAGAACAATGGAAAAAAGAAAAATTATAGGCCAGTTTCATTTATAAACATAGTTGCAAATATGCTAAATATTAGCTAACTGAACTCGACAGTGTATTTTTGAATGCATAATAATCAAGGAAATCATATCTTAGTTGATGGACTACTTGATATGCTACTTGAAAATATGACAGCTTGGCATACTGAATATTTTCAGCTGAAAAAGTTTGAGAGAAAGCATATGCAGGGCCAGGCGTGGTGGCTCACGCCTGTCATCCCAGCACTTTGGGAGGCTGAGACAGGCGGATCACGAGGTCAGGAGATCGAGACCATCCTGGCTAACACAGTGAAACCCCGTCTCTACTAAAAATACAAAAACATAGCTGGGCGTGGTGGTGGGTGCCGGTAGTCCCAGCTACTCGGAAGGCTGAGACAGGAGAATGGGGTGAACCGGGGAAGCAGAGCTTGCAGTGAGCTGAGATCGCACCACTGCACTCCAGCCTGGGTGACAGAGCGAGATTCCATCTCAGAAAAAAAAAGAAAGAAAGAAAGAAAACAAGAAAGCATATGCAGTAAGTTCTCTCTGACCTTCCCCTGACCTTCTTCCCTGAAGCAGGTCCTAAGACCCTCATGTGAGAGGTGACTTTTCTGTTCCTGGGGGAAAGGAATATCCTATCTCCGAAGACACAGTCACAGAGAAGAATCTGAACAGGCCTTACTACGTTTCCCCCAGTTTATTACCATTAAATTAGATCATACTCCTTTAGTTCTATCCTATTTCTCCATGACTCTCCACTCTCATCAAATCTAGCATAAAATGTATCAGTTCACCTGTTTCTGTGTCCTCATTTCCTTTTGAAGGTTCCTGTGTCACATAAAACTTATACTACATACATTTGTGAGCTTTTCATGTATTAATCTGTCTTTTGTTATAGGGGCCTCTGCCACAAACGTAGGATGAATAAAGAAAAATATATTTTTCCTCCCCTACACAGGGATGCAAAGGAATCTATCCGTGCAATTCATCACATTACAGATCAGGGAGGAAAAGGCATATGATCAACTAAACTTTTAAAGCATTTGAGAGTATGTATTCAAAAAATTTAAACTCAGAGTCTTGAAAAGATATTTGTCCACCCATGTTCATGGCAGCATTGTTTACATTAACCAAGAGGTAGAAATAACTCAAGTATCCATCAATGGTTGAATGGATAAACAAAATATGTTATTTATTACACAATGGAATATTATTTGGCCTCAGAAAGGAAGGAAATTCAGACACCTGCTACAACATGGGTAAACTTTGAGAACATTCTGTTCAGTGAAATAAGCTAGTCACAAAAAGACAAACACTGTATGATTCCGCTTATATAAGGTATCTACACAAGTCAACTTTGTTGAGACAGGAAGTAGAATGGTGGCTGCCAGGGGCTAGAGGGAGTGCGGAATGAAGAGGTTTTGTGTAATGGGTAAAGATTTTCCCTTTTGCAAGATGAAAAAGTTCTATAAATTGGCTGCACAACAATGTGAATATACTTTACACTACTCAACTATGTACTTAAAAACGGTTAAGATAGTAAATCTTGCATTCTATGTATTTTACCACAATTAGATAAATAAATACGTTCATGTGCATATGTATGTGTGTATACATGTATGTTTTTCCTCCCCACTAAAACATAATAAGCTACAGAGATAGCATTGCAGGTTATTGGGGGGAAATAATAGATTTTTTTAATAGACTTTAATTTTTAGAGTTTTAGGTTCACAGCAAAATTGAATAGGAAGTAGAGATTTCCCATATACTACCTATCCTGGCATATGCACAACCTCTCCCCCATCGATATCCCACACTAGAGTGATATATTTGCTATTATCAATGAACATACATTAACCTTATCGCCAAAATCCATTAGAGTTTTACATTAGGGTTCACTCTTGGTGTTGTATGTTCTATGCATTTTCAAGATTTTATAATAACATGTATTCACCATTATAGTGTCATACAAAGTAGTTTCACTGCCCTAAAAATCCTTGTCAGCATTTTTTGTTGTCAAGGCATAGATTTTTAGGACACAGAAATCACTAACTATTAAAGAAAATATTGAAAAATTGTGCTTCAGGCCAGACTCAGTGGCTCACACCTGTAATCCCAGTACTTTGGGAGGCCTAGGCAGGCAGATCACCTGAGGTCAGGAGTTTGAGACCAGCCTGCCTAACATGGTGAAACTCCATCTCTACTAAAAATACAAAAATTAGCCAGGCGTGGTAGCACCCAGCCATAATCCCAGCTACTCAAGAGGCTGAGGCAGGAGAATTGCTTGAACCTGGGAGGCAAAGCAGTGAGCTGAGATTGCGCCATTGCACTCCAGCCTGAGCAACAGAGTGAGACTCTGTCTCAAAAAAAAAGAACGAAAAAGAAAAGTTGTGTTTCATAAAAATGTAGAAATTCTGCTCATTAAAAGATACGAAAAGCGAAAATGTGGCCGGGCGCAGTGGCTCACATCTGTAATCCCAGCACTTTGGGAGGCCAAGGCAGATCGATCACCTGAGGTCAGTAGTTCGAGACCAGCCTGGCCAAAATGATGAAATCCCATCTTTACTAAAAATACAAAACTTAGCTGGGCTTGTGGCGGGCACCTGTAATCCCAGCTACTTGGGAGGCTGAGGCAGGAGAATTGCTTGAACCCAGAAGGCGGAGGTTGCAGTGAACTGAGATCCTGCCACTGCACTCCAGCCTGGGTGAGACTCTGTCTGGGGAAAAAAAAAAAAATGAAAATATTTATGATACATATATCCAACAAAGGACTAATGTCCAGAATATCTAAAGAACTCATGAATTAATAACAAAACAACCAAAAACTATGTAACAGCAAAAGATTTGAATTGACACTTCATGGAGCTACATATACAAATGGCCAATAAGACATGAAAACGGTCTCATCTCTTTAATCATTATAACAATATAAATTAAAACCACAATGAGTTACCATTTCGTGCACTAGGATGGCTAAAATTAAATGACAACAGCAAATGTTGACAGATATGGAACAATTGAAGTATCATATATTGCTAGTAGAACTGTAAAATGATACATTTTGCAAAACTGTCAGTTTCTCATAAGGTTAAATCAACTCAGCAATTTCATTCTTAGGTTTTACCCAAGACAATTAAAACATATGTCCACCAAAAAACTACAAGAATATTTATTGTAATGTTATGCCCATCAACAGAAGAGTTCATAAGCAAGTTGTGGTTTAGTCACATAACAGAATATTACTAAGCAGTAAAAAGGAATAAACCACTGATGCACACAGCAATGGAGTGAATCTCAAAAATATGTTGAGCAAAAGAAACCAGACACACTGAAATACATACTGAACAATTCCATGTATGTGAAGTTCAAAGACAGGCAATTAATTTATGGCGACGGAATTATAACATTTTTGTGTATGGGGGTTAAGAGTTGACTGCCTGGTGCATGAAGGAACTTTCTGGGGCGATGGAAATGTTCTGCATCTTTTTTCTTTTCTTTTATTTGCTTTGCTTTTCTTTTTTTGAGACGTGGTTTCTCCATGTTACCCAGACTGGTCTCAAACTCCTCAGCTTAAGCGATCTTCCCGCCTTGGCCTCCCAAAGTGCTGGGATTACAGGCATGAGCCACTGTGCCCAGCACAGTGTTCTGTATCTTAATTGGGATGGTATTACATGAGCACATGCATTTGTCTAAACTCATTTAATTGTGCACTTAAGATCTGTACATATCACTGCTTGTAAAACCACCTCAATAAAAAATATTGGGGTGATATCATCAAGAGGAGGAAGAGATATGATGTTGAGTAAAAGCTGTAAAAGTTCACTGTGGGGAAAAAAACGTAGTGATCAAGAGAATCAAAGTAGGCACAAAAATCACACATCTCACTGATGAAAACAATGTTCGTTGAGCTTGACTGAAATGAAGCTTTTCCATTTTATTTAGCTGCAGAAAATATTTTCTGAATCCTATAGGATGAATCTTGACCAAAATTGATTTTTTGAAACAAACTGGTCTTTAGTGATTTTATTTTCTTTTTCGTGTATGTATATGACTGTTAAATAACCAAAATGAATATAATAATCATTTCTAAATAATCAAAAATAAACCTGAAAATAACTTTATGTTACTCTGGTTGTTGTTTATGAATAATTAACATGATTGTTTTAATTACATTTTGAATTAAAATTCACCCAGCAGCCTTATTACAACCTCCTACAGGTATCCTGACATAGCTGCAGCATTGTCTTGGGAAAGCTACAATGTCCTGTTCCTTTATTTTAAGACCATTTTTCATTCAGGTAATTAAAGGAAAGATTCAGCAAGCATGAGGCAAAGCACTATTAAAAAGCTGTGAATTCCTGGGTCTCTAAGCCTAAGTGTTGTTTTTATTTTACATTCTAATACCTTACTTTTTCTATTTCCTCTTTATTAAATTCTGTATTCACCTTTTCAGAACTCACCTGACATATATTACAATCAGATTTGCCAATGTGCTAAGTCAAACAGTATAAGGTTTGTCATCAAAGTCTCTCCCAGTCCTGTCTTCAATCATTGGTAAATTTAATACATTCTATTTGTTTGTTTATTTGTTGTTTTCCTAAACCTGATAATAACTGAACAAATTCCTTACTTTAGCTGAAATGGTCCATGTTTACTCTTGGGCAAAAGGAGTAAAAAATTACGTTCAAGCATAAGTAAAACCCTTAACTCATATCTCCTTTAGTAAAAAAAAAAAAAAAATTGAAAGGATTAATTTCACTTGCTGGTGTTCAAAAATGAGTAGCATCAATTTTCCATATTCAATAAAATTTGTGTCAACTTTTAAAAAACAAAAATCTGTAACTCATTTCAAAACCCTCAAATTTGGGGATTCTCTGCAAATCACTATTGTATTGGACAGGAAAAAAACTTTGCTTCCCAGTTTACATCAATTGAATGTGAGTTGCAGGAGGGCCAGGGCAGGCAGTATCTTCTCAGTTCATCATTGGTAGCATCGTGCCTGGCACATAGTAGGTGTCCATTAATACATATTAAATGAACAAAGTAGCAGTCATTCTCAACCAAGGGGACGCCATGAGACGTTGCAGTGTCATGATCTATTGAGAGATATCTTGAAAGTAATTAGACCTAATGATAAAGAAATCTGTTTGCTCTAATAACTGAATTGTTTTAAAACTTTTAATCTTGACTTGTTTTTGGATTAATGAAAGAGTTGCAAAGACAACACAGACAGTTCCTATGTATCCTTCATCCCATTTCCCCTAATGCTAACTTGTTACATAGCCATAGTGCATTTATAAAACTAAGAAATTAACATTAACAATACTATCAACTATAGAATTATGCAGATTTTACTGGTTTTTCCATTGATGTTCTTTTCCTGTTTCAGGATTTGATTCAGGTTACCATGTTGCATTAAGTCACCCCATCTCCTTATAAACTCAGCTCTGACAATTTGCCATCCATTCCTCATTTGCTTTTCATGATACTGGCTCCATTTGGATTTGTCTGGTGCTTTCTCATTATTAGACTGAGCTTATAGATTTGGGGGAATAATACCATATGCTACAGAGGTGAGGTGCCCTTCTCATCACATCATATAAGGGATACATCATGTCAATACGACTTATTACTGGTGACATTCACATTGATTGTTCAGTTAAGGTAGTATCTGCCAGTTTCTGTGCTGTAAAGGTATTTTTTCCTTTCCATACTCTAGTCCTTAGAAGCAAGTTTCTAAGTCAAACTCACCATAAAGGAGAGAAAAATTAAACTTCACCTCCTGGTAGAAGAATTTGGGAGTACATGTCAAAACCCACCATTAATAGTAATTAATAAACGTCTTTGGGAAATTCCTTTCCAGCTATGCAAATACCCTGCTTCTCCTTAAAGTCTCACCCACTAAGAGTAGTATTCATCAATGGATTTTGCCTATAGTAACTATTGTGGTACCAGAACACCTTTTCATTTATTTATTTTATGTAAATGGTATAGCAATTGGAAGTTACTCCTCTAATGTCACTTTCACTCCAACAAACAGTGTCAGTTGCCTACTTGTTTTTTGACTGCAAACAGATCTTTAGCTTCAGAAGAGCTAATCCCCTCTGCCATTTCCTTTGCAAATGTTTGGTTTAGGACTTGTCCTGTGACAGAATTCAGACTAATGAGACATGAGAGTAAGTCTTTTCCAGGAGGTTCTAACAGATTCTTCTTCACTCTCAAAAAGAGTCACAAGAAAAGGATGTTCTGTCTTCTAAGCTTTAGGCTTAGTAAGTGAGGATTTAGTCTGGCACTGCTGCAGCCACCTTGAGGCCATGAGGGAATAAATCTGAAGATAAAAGCAAACACATTGCTGAAGATGGCAGAGTTGAAGGATGCAAAGAACCCGGTCTTGACGCTGTGGATTTGCTAAATTAACCAACTCTGAATCACTCTAAATCTTGATTTCATTTTGTGACATAATCAAGCCCCTTATTATTTGACTGACTTTGAGTGTGGCTTGCAGCTGAAAGCTCCCTAATTGATGCACTCACTTCATTGTGAGAGCCTTTCTTGAGACGTGGAGAAAGCGACAGATTTATAGCTCTTAGTCATGAATTGTACACAACCCTGGATATGCACATGGGTCTTTGTCCTGGATACAAACTTGACTGGAGCTTGTGTCACTATATCAGGGGAGGGAAAGATTGAGAAATGTAGCTATATGTAAACATACATGCTTCCAATGTGAACTTCTAAGAGCTGGCTTCATAAAGATAGGTTCAAAATAATTCTTTCTGGAATTTTTGGCAAGCAGGTACTTTCATTATCCTCTGTTTCTCTTTCTTTTTGTTATATTTTCTTTCAAAATATTTTTCGAAATTTAAAAAAATTAGTATATAAGGCTCAGAATAGAACTAGAATTATGCTAGGTAATTAAAGACACAAGGTGTAATATGGAATCATTCTTTTTTTTAATCTATGTGTTTAAAAATACTTGTGGATCTGTTATCGTAAGTTAAACGAAGTCCTTCATACTCTTTTTTAATTTGTTTCTTTTTTTGTTTGTTTGTTTTTTGAGACAGAGTCTCACTCTGTTGCCAGGCTGGAGTGCAATGGCGCAATCTCGGCTCACTGGAACCTCCACCTCCAGGGTTTAAGCGATACTCCAGCCTCAGCCTCTTGAGTAGCTGGGACTACAGGTGCGTGCCACCACGCCCAGCTAATTTTTGTATTTTCAGTAAAGACAGGGTTTCACCATATTGGCCAGGATGGTCTCGATCTCTTGACCCTGTGACCCGTGCATCTCAGCCTCCCAAAGTGCTGGTATTACAGGCATGAGCCATGACGTCTGGCCTTTACTTTTTTTTAAACCCAACGCTATTAGTGGTGTTAGGAACCTCATACAATCTTAACTCACTGGGTGATCTCATCTACTCCTTGTTTAAATAATTTTAGGCACTACTTAATTCTCTTCTGAAAGAAGTCAAATTATAATTGCTACCCTCATTTAAAGGGTTACTTTTAAAACCTTATTACATTATTTAAATGTACTCAATGCTCACCACTAGTCAGTTCATATCACAGCTTTTCCATGCCTAATTTTTTAAGTGCAATGTATCATTTAATCGTCTATATCTCATCATCAAATATATTTTTCCAAGCAGGGTTCATTAATATGCTGAGATTATACATATTACAAATGTCTTTCTGTTATACTTATTTGGGAGGATAACCTGACTGGGTACAAAATTCTTACCTTTCAGTTCTTCATAAAAGTAATTTAATTCTTTTCTGCATTTAATGTTGCTGTGAAAAACTCTGAGACCAGATTAATATTTTCTTCATTGTAGTTCTTTCTTAGTTTCACTGGCTATTGGAGACTTTTCTTGATCTTGAAATTTAATAACTTCATCAAGATATACTTTGTTAATCATTATATATTCCTTTTTATGTCGATCAGATGCTTTCTAAATTTCAGGAAAAGTTTCTTCTACTGTATATTTTAATATTTTTCTTTCTTTTTTTATTTATTTACTGAAATAAATTATGCTATGCTTCTACTGAATCATTTTTCTGTCTTCCATAGCTACCATCATCTGTTTAATTAATGATATTTCTTTGGCAGTTTTTGTTTTATTTTGTTGTTAGATTTTCTTAGGACTGTTTCATAAATCCTTGACCATCTTTTTTCCCATCAGTATCCTATTTCTTGCTGCTTCCAAGGTGGTTTTAATTTTTGCAGTGGATTCTTTAAAAAAATTCTTTGCAGAGTTCTGTCAGCTCATTTATTATGTGTCTGAGTAATTATCACTTCCTTGAGCTCCTTTTTCTTTTAACAGTCCATTTTCCCATTAATTTCTCTGAAAGCATGGAGAAGGTGTTTGCCTGAAATCTTCTCTTTACTGGGATAATTTAGCTGAAGTATAATCTGTATTGGTCTTTTCTGTGTTTTATTACTTTCTTCTCTTTTATGGTGGCTGTGAATAGATCTCATGCTGAATCCTTTCTGATTATTATTCAACATTGAATCAGTATAATTCTCATCAGCAATGATCTTTAATAAAATAGTATATGAATGAGTGATCTTATTGGCAAATTTAATTTTCATACATTTTGTTTAAAACCTTCTAATCAGTTATCCTGGGAAGAGAGATCCTTTCAAGTTTGAGGCTTGTTCCTTCAGTGCGGACACGCTGCTCTGGATCAAGGTCAATGAAACCTAGCTGCTCATCTGCCCAGCGATCCATGACTGGGCTACTCAGTGGACCATAGCCAGAGCCGTGAAGCCGACTGCTGCTTCCCCTGCCTCCCTCCACATAGTTTCCCCAGGTTAGGAAACCTAAAGAGCAATGTATTCACTTTCCAGAATCTTCCTCCATTGGATAGAGATCTCACTCTGTTTAACAGAAATACTTCATAACCTGTTTGGCATTCTTTCCTAGTTTCATTATAGAGGATATTTTCATAATATTTTCTATTCTTTATGATATATAACTTCAAGAAGATGAGGGGAGTAAACATTACTCAATTCCACCATCTTTAACTGGGACTCCTCCCATCATTTATTACGTGTCTGTTTCTGTCACTACAGTGGGTGCCCTTTGAGGGCAGGAACTATGTCTAAAGTGTATATACCCTAAGTCTGATATAGAAGAGGTACTCAGTAAATATTCATTGAATGAATGAATAAATTACTGAGACACTGAATGATATTGTTTCATGTACTAACAGCTGCCCTGCTTATTTAGAAGAGTATATTACAGAAGAGCAAACAAACATTGCAGGTAGTGGGAGATGAGGGCTCAACAGGTCTATCAGTTTTGTTTGGTGTACATCCAACAAAGGGAAGCCTAAGCCCTTTGTTCCTCTCTGTATTCAGGCAATCCTCACTATTCACAGATTCCATATTTGCAAATTCACCTACTCACTAAAATTACTTGTAACTCCAAAATAAATATTCCAAGCACTTTCATGGTCATTCATGAACATGTGCAGAGCAGCAAAACTTTGAGTTCCCTAACATATATGTTCCCAGTTGAGGCAAACAAAGCAATCTCTGCCTTCTTGTTTCAGCTGTCATACTGCAAACAAGTGTCCTTTTAGTGCTCTATTTAGTGCCGTATTTTTTTAATTGTTAGGCTTTTTTTATTGATTTAACCATTTAAAATGACCTCCAAGAATACTGCAGAAGTGCTGTGTAGTGTTCCTAAGTGCAAGGAGGTTGTGATGCACCCTACGGGGAAAATACATGGTTAGAGAAGCTTTGTTCATGCATGAGATACAGTACTGTTGCCATGAGTGCAATATTAATGAGTCAACACTATACATTACAAAAAATGTCTTTAAACAGAAACACACATAAAACAAGGTTTTGTATAGATGGCTTAATGAAAATTGTGAACAGTAGCTCACAAGAACCTAACTCAGTATTTCCTTTAAGAGCAATATTTCAGTATTTCCTAATTCAGTGTTTGCAGCAGCTTTATAGAATATAAGGACCACAGATAGCAAGAATCAACCATCTTATACCATACATACGGGAAAACTCCAACATTTATATCTTCAGCTTTAAAAATGCCCTGAAGAGCAGGCACACTTACGCAATTGCCTTCTGATATATTACTTAGATGTGTAATAAGCATCTCAAACTTAACAGGCTCGAAACAGAATTTTGATTTTTTTTCCTTCCCACAAACCTCTTTTCTCCCAGTCTTCCCCAAATCTTTACATGTCAATCCTTTCCACCTGGTTGCTCAAACCAAAACAATGAGTCATCCTCAATTCTTCTCTTCCCCTCACCTCTCATATTCATTACAACAGCAAATCTTGACAGGTTTACTTCTCTCCCAAGTCCATGTCTCCGTAACTCTGTCTCCATAACTACCATCTCAGTTCAAGGCATCATCATTCCTTCACCAGAATCCTGTGAGAACTGTCTACCTGTCTAACTGCTTCCACTCTAACTCTCTATGATCCACTCTTCATGCAGGAGCAAAAGTGAAGCTGTTAAAATGGAGATCAGACCATGTTACTCCTCTTCTTAAAATACTCCAGTTGGCCAGGTGCAGTGGTTCACACCTGTAATTCCAGTGTTTCGGGAGGCCAAGGTGAGAGGGTAGCTTGAGCCCAGGAGTTTGAGGCCAGCCTGGGCAACACTGTGAGATTCCTGTCTCTACAAATGTGGTGGTATGCATCTGTAGTCCCAGCTACTCAAGAGACTGAGGCACGAGGATTGCTTGAGCTCAGGAGGTCAGGCTCCAGTGAGCCATGACCTCACCACTGCACTCCAGCCTAGGTGATAGAATGAGACCCCATCTCTTAAAAAAAAAAAAAAAATTAATTAATTAATTAATTAAAAATCTCCTCCAGTGGCTTCTTGTTGCATTTAGGGTAAATTTGAACTTTTCATTTTGGCTCATAAGGTTCTAAACAATCCAGTCCCTACCTATATCTCTAAGCACATCCCCCACCATCCTCCCCTTCCTTATAGTTTCCAGCAAAACTGGCTTCCTTTCTGTTGCTTCAACACCTCAGGGTAGAGTTGTCAGATTTGGCAAATAAAAATACAGGATGATGAGTTAAATCTGAATTTCAGATTAAAAGGAATACTTTTTTAGTGTAAGTATAACCTATAAAATATTTGGGACATGCTTATACCAAAAGAGGAGTACTCGTTATTAATACAAACTCCACATTTAACTGGGCATCCTGTATTTTACCAGGCAAGTCTCATCCCTGCCTTACCCCTTTGCACTTGCTGCTATCCCCTTTTCCAGGGCTCTCTGCTCCCAGATCATTGTCATATGACTGAGCTTTCTTCGTCATCCAAATCACAGAGCAAATATCACCTCCTCAGAAAACCATTCTCTACTCACCCAATCTATATGGCTCCCAACACACACATCCCCCTGACCCAGCCACTATCTCATTTCCCTTTTTTTTTTCTTTTTGACACATAAGCTCTCTTAAGGCAGGAACCTTGTCCATCCTGTTCACTTTTGTATCCCCATTACCTGTAACAGTGCTTGGCATATAGCAAATGTTCAGTAAAATACTTGTTTAATAAATGAATGCCCTCCTAACACACTAACCTAGATAACATCTATAAATGTGAATAAACTGTAGGTCATAGAAGGTGACTCAGCCCTTTTCTTTTTTTTTTTGAGACGGAGTCTCGCTCTGTCGCCCAGGCTGGAGTGCAGTGGCCGGATCTCAGCTCACTGCAAGCTCCGCCTCCCGGGTTTACGCCATTCTCCTGCCTCAGCCTCCGGAGCAGCTGGGACTACAGGCGCCCGCCACCTTGTCCGGCTAGTTTTTTATATTTTTTAGTAGAGACGGGGTTTCACCGTGTTAGCCAGGATGGTCTCGATCTCCTGACCTCGTGATCTGCCCGTCTCGGCCTCCCAAAGTGCTGGGATTACAGGCTTGAGCCACCGCGCCCGGCAACCCTTTTCTTATTAAAGTGGACGGAACCATCATTAGAAGAAGCCACATAAATTGAGCATACGTTACTTGAATTATAGTCCTGCTAGAATTATTTTAAAGTTATTAAATTGCTCATCAGAAATATGTTAAGAAAGAAAGAAAACAGCAATTCTAAATTTTGGAAGTGACGTGAATCATTCAAATTATCACTCTTTTAAAAAAAGAAAAGAAAAAGAAGCTTAGAATTTCTAGGAAGCCAAAAAAAATAGTACCTAATTAGTTGTTTAGTGATTATTTCTTGTACGTAACATATTAACTGTAGGTCAAATGTTTGAGATAATAAAGCTCTATTTTGTATAAGCTTTATGGATAGTTTGAAGTAATCCTCTTGAATATAAATTAATATACTCCTATTTCCATTTTTAAGAAGAATAGCTAGCTTTTATGTAATATTTTATAAAATATTCTCAAATATTTAACTCCACCTGATCACTCTAGGTGATAAACCACATTAGCATAAACCACTATTTATGCTATTATGCTAGATCACCCTAGCATAAACCACAATTTTTCTATATTTAGTTATTATAGAGGAATTAAATTTAGTATTACCTTTGCTTCTATGATACTGTCATAAAAACCCCAAGTACAACATTTTCCTAATGGAAAATATCCTCTGATTGACCACAACCTGTTTACAATGCCATTTTCAAGAATGCTTGCTACAAAAAAAAATAACAACTGCCTTCAAATGACTAGCTTTTTAAACACTAAACCCCTATTGATTTTCATTTGCTTGGCTTGAAATAGTGTTAATGCACTTTAATCTGAATTTCCTGATTTCCACCGTTTGCATTCATTGCAATAAGGGAACTAATTATTAGTTCTTTGGGATACTGTCAGTGAAGGAATGCCAAAGCAGCTATTGCATAGCACACATACAGATTCCTCAGGAGCATGGCTCCCACGTACTCATACTTTAGACCCACATTACTTAGTTTCAAACTTTAAAGTTGAGTCATTTTAATTCCTCTTGGAGGCAGTTACAGAGGGTAACTCTCTATAGAGTAAGTTGCTCCCCTGATGGTTGAGAGAGTGATTAATACCTTTGGCACAGGGATGACTTCATCCAGGGACCTGGCAACAGTCCCCCTTGCTTCCTTATCCTTAATCTTCAATTCTCTTGCACTGCTATGCTGAACTTCTTCAGCACAGACTGTGGGAAGTGAGCCACGGAGCCACTGAATTAATTACCATTGCTCCCAGCATGCCTGGTAGTCTGGCAGCAGACAAAATCACGTGACCGCAAAATGGCTAATTCAGGGCATCAGCCCATTATGGTGTGTGCCCAAAGGGAAAATGACTGGAAAAGGCCACAGTCTCAATTTATCCTTGGCCTTTTGTGACCTCTCTGTAACACTTGACTCAATACATTTTTGTAGTCTTTGTGCCAAATAACACAACTACACAGCCTAGAGTGCTAATTATTCCAATTTACATGAGCTAAGGGACTGGAGCTCTTTCCCTTGGACCTTTGGACAATCATACACATTGCATCTCAGTTCTAAGCCTATACATTCACTATGCTACATCTTCCTATCTTTGTCTACATAAAGTAAAGCAAACCTTGTTCTCTTGTTTTTAATCCAGCTATCCCCCTCCATATCACCCAGGCAACATCAGTCCTACCCTGAATTGGACAGGCAAGGTGGCTCCTAGCAGTTTTTCAGCTGGTTCAGACCAGGGAAACTGAAGACTCATTCATTCACTGACTCATTCAGTTTTCATTTATTAAATACCTACAAGGCATTATGCTAAGTACTGTGAGGAAATAAAGATGATTCAGAATAAGGGTTTATCCTAAAGAGGTTTACTGTCTATCAGTAGATATTAAACATGTATAAATAGCTACCATAATGCCATTAGAGAGGGTAACACAATCCATAGAGAAAGAGAGCCTTGGCTGGGCGAGGTGACTGATGCCTGTAATCCCAGCACTTTGGGCAGCCAAGTTGGGTGGATCACTTAAGGTTAGGAGTTCAAGACCAGCCTGGGCAACACGTCTCTACTAAAAACACAAAAATTAGCCGGCATGGTGGCGTGTGCCTGTAATCCCAGCTACCCAGGAGGCTGAGGCAGGAGAATCGCTTGAACCCAGGAGGCAGAGGTTGCAGTGAGCCAAGATCATGCCAACTGCACTCCAGCCTGGGCGATGGAATGAGACTCTGTCTCAAAAAAACAAAACAAAACAAAAATATAAAACAAACAAACAAAACAGAGAGCCTCCCTAGAGAGATAAAGACAGCTGCTGAGTGCCAGCTGGTGGGATCTGAGACACTTCATAGAGAAGGCAGTGCTTGAGAACAAATAGGGTGTGAACATTGGAGAAGGAGAGAAGGGTGTTTAAGCTGAGCTGCAGGGCCCTGGAGCAGACAGCATCTCCCGACAGTTCAGTAGGCTCCAAGAGTCCCAGGCTTAGAATCAAAGCTTTGGGTCAAGCCCTAGCTTTGTTAGCTTTTAGACCTGTAACCTTCATCACTTAAGTTTTCTGAGCTTCAGTTTCCTTCTACAGATTGGGAAAGATAATTACTGTTCAAATCTGCATGCAGTTGTGCAAATAAAATAGGATAACAAAGAAGTTGAAGTTCATGATCACAATTAAACTCATGTTCCCTTTTCTCAAGACCCTTTTCCCCAGTTACCCTGTGTTTCTGCCTCCCAATTTGTTCCCACAGTTTTCCTCACCTTATCTTCAATATCCCATCCTCCTCCAATAGAAAAATAATAATATTAAATAACATTAAATAGCCATCCCTGCATCTTCTGAGGCTGAGTGCAAGAGGTATCGTTTCCTTTTTGAAGATGTCTCCAGATTGACACCCTAGCTAAAACTATCCACAGAACTTATACCCTTTGATAAGCTCCAGTGAGAAATAAAAGCCTTCCAAATTCCAAGACAGTGGAATTGGTATTTTGGACTTTTCTTTCAGTGCCATTTCACTGTATTAGATATGTAAATGAGATGGCCTAATTATGGGTTAAAAATCAAAGACATCACACCTGTAATCCCAGCACTTTGGGAGGCTGAGGCGGGCAGATCACCTGAGGTCAGGAGTTCGAGATCAGCCTGGCCAACATGGTGAAACCCCATCTCTACTAAAAAAAAAAAAAAAATACAAAAATTAGCCAAACCTAGTAGAGCACACCTGTAGTCCCAACTACTCAGAAGGCTCAGGCAGGAAAATCGCTTGAACCCAGGAGGGGAGATTGCAGCGAACTGAGATCATGCTACTGCACTCCAGTCTGGATGACTCCAGACTGCACTCCAGTCTCTGTCTCAAAAAAAAAAAAAAAAAAAAAGTGAAGGACACGTGTAGATGCTCAAATTGTTTCTTCTAATCATCAAATTAGGATTTCTGTTAACTCTGAGTTATAAATCATGAGCAATTATATATGCATAATGAAACTATGAATAAAGGCTATAATGATAACAGAGCTGAGAAATATAAACATCCATGCACATTCAAATAATTACATTGTTGATCTTGATCATTTGAAATTCTGTATCAACAGAGGCATGTCTTACTGGGTCAAAAAGCTAGACATAGAAAAAGGGAACTCCTAGGGACAGGATTTATGCTTTTCATCTTTATATTTCCAGTGCCTGACACCATGCCTGGCATATGCCAGATGCTCAAGAAATAATCACTGGACAAATGAACTAATTAGTAAAAATTACACCTCTAATCTTTCCTCTACTCCCAAATTCCATCACAAACTGGATGGTTCACTGCTACCTTAAACTCAACAAGATTCAACCCAGGCCAGGCACGATGGCTCACAGCTGTAATCCTAACACTTTGCAAGGCCAAGATGTGTGGATCACCTGTATCAGGAGTTTGAGACCAGCCTGGCAAAACCCCGTCTCTACTAAAAATACAGAAACTAGCCAGGTGTGGTGGCTCATGCCTGTAATCCCAGCTACTTGGGAGGCTGAGGCAGGAGAATCACTTGAACCCAGAGAAGTGGAGGTTGTAGTGAACCAAGATCACACCACTGCACTCCAGCCTGGGTGACAGAGTGAGACTCCGTCACAATAAAAAAAAAAAAAAAAAAAAAAATCCTTTTTCAATGATTTTCTATTTCTATCAAAGATACCCCCATTTTCTGAGTTACCCAAGCTCAAGTCTGCATTTGGTTTTTCATCTCACACTCAGTCAAAACGTTTTAGCCTGGCATGTTCAGCATGGCCAGAACAGACTCCACATGATCAGATCCAGAATTACCTTTCCAGCCCTAACCTGTACAGGTATGTTACATATACTTTATCTCCTGATTCATCTGGATTAGTTGTCACCCTCTCCAGACTCTGCTCCTTTACTCGAGCCTGGAGAGTCTTATGTACCCTTGAGGTCCAGCTCAAATATTTTCTCATTCATAAGCCCTCAGTGACTGCCATCCAGAGTAAGTACCCCCTTGTCTTAATCTGCTTAAGCTGCTATAACAAAATACCTTAAACTGGGTAATTTATGAACAACAGAAATTTATTGTCCACAGTTCTGGAGACTGGGAAGTCCAAGATCAAGGTGCCAGCAGATTCAATGTCTGGTGAAGGCCTATTCCTCATAGATGTGTCCTCACAAAGCAGAAGGGGAAACAGGCTCTTTCAAGCCTCTTTTTTTTTTTTTTAATTGAGACGGAGTCTCGCTGTCACCCAGACTGGATGCAGTGGCGTGATCTCAGCTCACTGCAACCTCCACCTCCCAGATTTAAGAGATTCTCATGCCTCAGCCTCCCAAGCAGCTGGGACTACAGGTGTGCACCACCATGTCCGCTAATTTTTGTATTTTTAATAAAGATGGAGTTTCACCACATTGGCCAGGCTGGTCTCGAACTCCTGGCCTCAAGTGATCCACCCACCTTGGCCCTCCCAAAGTGCTGGGATTACAGGCATGAGCCACCATGCCTGGCCCAAGCCTCTTTTATAAAGGCACTAATCCCATTCATGAGTGTGGAACTCTTATGACCTAATCACTTCCTAAAGGCCCACCTCTTAATGTCACCAAATTGGGGATTTGGTTTCAACATGAATTTTGAAGAGAAATAAAATTCAAACCACAGCACCCCTCCATAAATTCCCAGACTACTTAAATCAAGTCTTTCTTAAGAAACTTACCACATTTGCCTTTGCATTTTTAAAGGTTATGCACTTATTTTGATCATCCTCAGTAGGTCGTAAATTCATCTACTTGTTAAAAACCATGCATAGAATACTTATTATGCTCAAGGAACTGGGATAGACAGTGATGCTTCAGCAAGGAAGAAGACAGTCACAGTCTCTTCCCTGATGAAGCTTCCTTTGCAGCAAAGGAAATGGGAATTTTCAAAAAACTGTAAAAAAAAAAGCCAGAGCAAATGAAGGAGAAAGTAAATGAGGCAAATTCAGAGATGTGGACAGAACCTGTCTATGAGGGGGCCTTATAGGTCATGATAAAGAATGTAGTATTCTTCTCAATGTGAGGGAAGCCATTGATGGGCTTTCTGCAGAGGAAAGACATATTGGGCTTGGGTTTTTCAGAGGCTTCACTGGCTGCTATGTGGAGAAGAGGCTGTAGAAAAACTAGTTAAACAGACTGCTCCCATATCTAGGCAAATAACAATGGTGGCTTGAGTGGTAACAGTGAAGAGGCAGAAAAGTAGAGGAATCAGAGATAAAGCCTGCAGAATTTCCTCATGGATTGAATACAGGAGAAAGGAAAACAGGAATTAAGGTTGAGTCCTAGCTTTTTGACCTGAGCAACTCCTTAGATGCCATTTGCTGAAACAGAATATGTTGAAGAAAGAACCAAGGTGATGAGTGATGAGTAGAGAGGCTTGAGCATGTTTGAACGCTGATGGAAATCAGCCAGTGGAGAGAAGGCGAGCGAAGATACAGGGTAAAGAAGGAATCAATCTTTAGTGGGCCCCAGAGTTGCAAAATCTGGGCTATTTGCCAATCTGGGCACTTGGGGGCTAAGTGTCACTAAGTTCATGGAATCTTAGACCATAGACCTTGGCCAGTCAGTATGGAGGGAGCAGTGGGTTATACACCCATGAAAGAGAAGATGAATCTGTTCAATGACCACAATTTTCAAACCTAATCTTGACATCTTGCAGAAGCAACACTAAAGGAAAAAATCTTAGAACATTTTTTGTCACTGTTCTCTATCCAGCCCTCTCAAAAACTGTGTCCTCACATAGCAGAAGGGGACCAGAAATCTTTCTTGGAAAAAGATAGGTTGCAAAGCAGTATGCATTGAGTAACCTGCAAACATACACACTCTCATGCATGTGTGCACACATGCACACTTTATAAATTTTCTACAATGAATGTGCCATTTTTGTATTAAGAAAAAAATTGGTACATTTTTTGTAGTATTTATTAGTAAATTTAATAAATGAACTTATTGGATAAATATCTCAGCTCTCAGCCACACCCAAGTTCTGTGTGATTCTTCAAGAAGGAAGACACTGGCACAGGCAGCTGTGTGGTCTGACTCACCGCATCAGCTCTGTCCAATGTGCTGGTCTCCCCTCCCTACAGCACGTCCTCTCCAATCCAGTTGCTGCAGTCCCAGCCTCTGGCCCCTACCTGTGAGAGCCCAGTCAGGGTGCCCACTGCCATTTCTCAGATCACCATTTATAATTTTTTATTTTATATGTCTTAATATGTATTATATACACATATTTTAAAATTCAAAAGTACAGCAGTTAGATAGTGAAAACTTCTCACACCACCCTTGTTTCCCAAACACCCAGCTCCCCTTCTCTAGAAAACAAATGTTACCAGTTTCTTGTGTAACCTTCTAGACACAAATTGTAAAAGAAAGAATTTTTAAATTTTATTACATATAAATCAGTGTTTACTTTAGAAATATTAGAAAATGCAAATAACCACTAAGAAGACAATAGAGTCATCCCTCTCACACTATTCGTGTTTGGATGTATGTCATTCCAAATTTCTATATGCTTAAATTAATACCTATGTTTATCAATTGTTTATCAATATGCTCTGTCAGATTTAGATCTACAACCTTTTTTAAACAAATATGTCATGAATATCTCTCCACAAAACAAAGGCTCTACATATTACCTTTTACTGGTACAATAGTATTTCATTGTTTGAACACAACATTAAACAATTCATTTTTGCAGGACATTTAGATTGGTGTAAAATTTTTTTAATAATGTGATGAATATCTGTGTTTTTCTTTGTATTTATCAGCGATGATATCTAGAGCATAAATTCCTAGGTGAGAATTGTTAGGTCTTTTCAAGCCTTCATGAGAACTAGCCCTTTAGTTTTGAAAAGCTACTGATTCCTGACTGGCTGTTAGAAGAAACCCTTTTCCTCCTTCTTTGTCATTACCTCCATGCCCAGCACAGTGTTAATAACATGATTAAGAATTGACAAAATACTTTTTGGATGCATTAGCCAAATTCACTTTAAAATAGCTACAGTTTCCTACCACACACTCCCTGTTCAAACCTCTCCTAGTACCCCTCCTTCCTCAACTCCCACCCAAGGAGAAAGCCAAATTTTTTTGAAGCCATGAGCTCAAACACAGAATTGGAGAGAACAAAACTACTACAAGGGCTTTTTTCACAAAAATTCAGCTGAAAGTGACTGACCCTCATACATAATTCAGTTACCATTTACTGAGAGCCTTCTGTGTACTATGCCAGCTATGCTATTTATACGATCTCCTATTTTATGAGGGATATTTTATTATCCAAATTTTATAGAGAGCAGTTACTAATTTTTTTAAAGGTAGCTCATATTTACGGAGTGCTTACTATGTTTCAGGCACTGTTCTATGCATCATTCATTCAACAAATATTTAGTACCTGCTATGTGCCAGGCATGGTGCTAGGTGAGCACATAAACAGCGGTGAGAAAAACAAACAAAATTCCATCAGAGAAGGGGATCAATTACAAAGATAAACAAGGAAACTGTAAAATGAGCAAGATTCTGAAAGGCGCCAAAAGCAAAAATAGAGCAGGCAAGGGGAACATGAATGACACCCTCATGAATCCTTACAGGGGCTGTATGTAGTAGAGACTACTATTACCTTCATTTCAGAAATTTTTAAAAAAAAAGAAAATTGAAGGAAAGAGAAATTAAGTAACTTGTCCAAGTTCTATGGAGCTAAAGTAGATGAGTAATGGATGCAAGGGGACCTCTGGAGGCTTTAGAGCCCCCATTCAATGTCAATCACCACCTCACCCCCAGACTTTGAAATGAGTAATTGATGTTTTTTTAGTCTTGTGTAAACAGCCCTGGGGCACAGCCTCAAAGCTCCAACACCTACCATGCCAACACAACACCACCATACAATCACCCAGCCACCGCTCTGTGGAAGCGAGCACCCCAGAAACCACTCTGGAAGTGACCATCCAGAAACCGCTCTGTGGAAGTGATCACCCAGACACCACTCTATGGAAATGAGCACCAGACACCGCTCTGTGGAAGTGAGCGCCTCAGACACCGCTCTGCAGAAGTGAGCACCCAGACACCGCTCTGTGGAAGTGAGCACCCGAGACACGGCTCTGTGGAAATGAGCGCCCCAGACACCGCTCTGTGGAAGTGACCATCCAGACACCACTCTGTGGAAGTGACCATCCAGACACCACTCTGTGGAAGTGATCACCCAGACACCGCTCTGTGGAAGTGATCATCCAGACACCGCTCTGCGGAAGTGATCA
>NC_045440.1:67391142-67416142 GCF_002776525.5 Piliocolobus tephrosceles
GCTCTGTGGAAATGAGCACACCAGACACTGCTCTGTGGAAGTGATCATCCAGATGCCACTCTGTGGAAGTGATCATCCAGACACTACTCTGTGAAAGTGAGTGCCCCAGGTGCCACTCCATGGAAACTCAGCAGCTCCCACAATAGATGAAGAATAAAACTGGTACATGATTTGCCAGTGACAAAGAATTATCACTCATCCCAAAGACGACCCTGGCAGATATGTATGATTAACCCAAAGGGAACACCAAAGGTTTTACAGACAGCAGAGAGAAGTGAAGCTGCTTGCCCAAGGTCATACAGGTAACAACAGCTGAGGCCAGATTCCAGCCCCCATCTCTCTGGTTCCTAAAGCTGAGGGAGATGACATGCGCCAAGGCTCCAGACTGTGCCAGGACACCCTCTCAGAGCCGCAGCCTGTGAAGAGGTTGACTGAAGGGAGAGGGGGTTGGAAGTCTAAAGTACTTTTCCATCCCCTAAACAATTTATTGGTCTTCTCACCCCCATCCCGTGATTAACAGAGCTTCAAGAGCTGTTCAGTTGCCAAGCCATTTTGCTTTAGGAAGCTTTGATTTGAAAAATGAGATAAGTAGTTTCAGGGCTGTCATCAATAGGAAATTAAGGGATAAAAAGAAATCTATTTAAATGGCTTCTAAATATTCACGAGGCGAGCCATCGGGTCTCTGCCCTGTTCCTCTGCTCTGCTCCCCCTGCCCAGATAACCTGTCACATCAGTATAATGAACACAAGCTGTGCCCGTAGCAGATGTCGCAGTGGCAGGAAGCACCGCCAACAATGGCCTGAGTTCCTGCCCCTGCAGGAACTTGTTTCTTTAGGGAAGTAATTCCATAAAGGGTCTTTGACAAGGCTTCTCTCAAACAGTCACAAGACAAGATGCACTGGAAGACAATAGACACAAAGAAATGACAATTTGATTTAAAAGAAGCTTGTAAAGGAGTATAAACCTCTTTGGATGAAATCTGTGAAATGCAACAAAATTTAAATATGAATTCCCTCTGACCTCATGGTGATTCCACTTCTAGGACAATTACTAGAACACGTGTATGTATGCATATGCAAGGAGACGGGAGACACACTTTGACATTTGTAATTTGAAAAACCGCAAAGTAATCGTGTATCTATACAAGCATGGTTAAACGAATTATATATATTGTACAATGGTATATATTGTTTAGTGAGTAAAAGGGATAAGATACATGTGTTTCAACAAGGAAAAAGGGTTGCAAATATTATTCTATGCAAAAAAGTTGGGTGCAAGGTCGTATACATGATACAATCCCATTTATGCAAAATATGCAGCTACATATTAATATCTGCATTCAAAAGACCAGAATGATGTCCACCAGACTGCCAGCAGTTATTAATTCTGGAGAGTGGAATGGGGCTGGGGCTGAGGAAGAACTGCCTTTCACTCTTCACTTCACATAGTTCTCCATAACTGAATTTTGACAAGCAGGTGATATTTTAAATTTTTTAAAGGACTAGTAGGCCTCATACTTTTGAGATCAGTTATTCTTAGAGAAAAATTAAGAAAATCAGACACAGACACATTAGCAAATGAAGCTTTAAGCTTATAATTATGTGTTTCATTTCAGCGCTTTCAACTGAATAAAATTTAGTGTCATAAAAAATAGAATTATGAAGATTTTACTTTGGGGTTTGCAGTCCCCATTTGATCTCAAACTGTTTAGCTTAATATACACTTGGTTTTCAACTTTATTAATGCAACCTTAGTTTTATTTTACTTTCTGATCTACAAATCCCCTCACAAGCCTGCACACCTGCCTGATAGGTATTTCCACCTGGATGTTCCCACGGACTCAAAACTAACATGTCTCCCGCTGTGTCTTCTAAGGACATTCCCCTTCTACCCACCAGCGGAGCTTCAAACTCTCATTCTTTTTTTTTTTTTTTTTTTTTTTGTAATTTTGTTTTTATTTGTTATTTTAGGTTCAGGGGATACATGTGCAGGTTTGCTACATGGATATATTGTATAACGGTGAGGTCTGGGCTTCTAGTGCACCCATCACCCAAATAGTGAACACTGTACCCAATAGGTAATTTTTCAACCTTCACTCCCCTTCCACCCTCCCCACTTTTGGAGTCCCCAGTGTCTTATTTCAACCTTTACGTCCATGTGTACCCAGTGTTTAGCTCCCTTACAAGTGAGAATGTGCAGAATTTGATTTTCTGTTTTGAGTGAAACTCTCATTCTTGTTGAGTCACTCTCCTTCTGGCTGCCTCAGTAAACTGGTGGTGAAGTACTTCTTGTTCTTCATTCACAGTATCTTACATCACTTCCTTCTTTGCCATTTCCAAGGTCAGCTTCTGAATGCAGGCCTTTATTACAGGGTCTATAATAGTGTACTTGGGTGCATTCCCCACTACACCCTACCTCTACCCCTCTACCGCCATGACCCCTAATAGACCATAAGCTCCTCCAATGAAGGGTTCATGTTCTATTCATCTCAGCACCCAGCATCCTGACTAGGGCACAGTAGGTGCTAGATTAATATCTTTTCAGTGAACAAATGGGTGGAAAGGAATAATCGATCTTTATTTCTAATAGGTTCTCCTCTTCTCATCTCCTCATCCCCTACCCATTTTCTGCAACATTCCTTCCTAGTTGATTATTCAATAGCAGCAGCAGCATTGATAATTTGCCACTTCTCAGATGAGAGCATAATCCTTTCAAATTCAGCCATGAATGGAGTTTGGAGGGCTTTATTTTGATATATTCAGTGTTTTCAAAGAAAACCCGAAAAATTCAAAGCCATAGAAACTGAAAAACTCCAATAGGCCCTAAATTTTCATTGAGACTCTTACAAAACAGTAGAAAAGTGCATTTATGAATTATCTGAGGGTTAAAGACCAAAGTCCCTTAATTATCCATTGTTAAATATGATTTTATGAGGGGAATGCACAGGTATTAAGAACAGAATCGTGTAATTTACGAATCACTTCTAAATAGTTCTCTATGATTTCAGCTTATTAGAGGTTGTTAATATTCTGTTGCTCAGAGGTCATGAGCACTTTCTGCTGGCAGTATAGATCACAGAATAGAAAGTGCCAAGGGGAGAACATGAAGTATCCCAATTATTATTTCTTTTAAAAAGGGCTGTCATGACCTTCTCCTCAGAGTGTGAACTATACCTTGCAAAGTTGCAAAGTCTGACAATGCTACAAACTTTCTCCGTTAGCCTGGCTACTCTGGGCTGAAGGGGAAATTACCTAAATAGAATAATAGCTAACATTTACTATATGCTTACTATGTGCCTGGCATAGTTCTAAGAGCTTTATAATAATTCACAAAATCCTGACAAAACCTTATGAGATAGGCTTATTATTCTCATTTTACAGATGAGGACACTGAGACCCCCCTGAGGTTACACAACGTACCCAAGGTTACATAGCTTCCAAAAGGGGACCGAGGTGTGGTAGACATGGAAATGCACCACCCAGCCCGCACTTGGAGGAAGGACTTGTGTCACCTTTGGGGAGTGCTGGCAGCGACAGCCTCCAGCTGTCCGCTCATTCAGGGTCTCCCTCCGATGCAGAGAGACTTGCCCAAGAGCACACCCTTCCCAGGGCAGCCCAAACAAATGGCTGATTACAGCAGAGATACAAAGGTCTGACATTTGGGACTCTCTGGAGAACAGTTATAATGGGTTGTACACACTCCAGGTCTCCCCACAGAGTGGCCTGAAGCTTTGCTGAATCTTCTGCTCCTCTCCCTGTCCAAATCTGCTTCTTTCCTCTCCTGTTCACAAAGGTTGATCCCTGTAATACCCTACAGAATGAACTCCATCCAGAGATCCCAGCCCCAGCATCAGAATTGGAACCAGCCAACTGACTCCACAGCCCTCACTCTGAGCTCTCTAATGTCTTCCCAGATAGAACAGACAGAAAGAAATCCACAAATCATTCTAAAGTAAGCTTGTCCATTCCACAGCCTGCGGGCCACATGCGGCCTAGGACGGCTTTGAACGCGGCCCAACACGAATTCATAAACTTTCTGAAAACATTATGACTTTTTTTTTGCGATTTTTTTTTTTACCTCATCAGCTATCATTAATGTTAGTGTATATGATGTGTGGCCCAAGACAATTCTTCTTCCAATGTGGCCTAGGGAAGCCAAAAGACTGGACACCTCTGCTCTAAAGCCTCATCTTAGCCAATAATTTTCTGCCTCTGCATACACCAAGCATGTGTTAGAACCATTAGCATAAGCAACTTGTGGCATGATTTGGCCCAAATTCTGGAAGGAGGAAAAAAATACCTGAAATCTTGGCTAATCTCTACACCAATATCAACCCCAAAAATAGTTTTCTGCATTTTGAATACCCTGAAATATACCTACCCATTATTCTTAATTCCATAAATGACACACCAAACCATTTGCTTTCTCTTCTTCTGTTCATCTTATGCTACCCACCGCTTGAAGTGTGGACTATATGTAGGCTGGCTGACAAGCTGTAATGTTTCTGCTCACTGTAAATAGCTGATTGCACACTGAATGTCTTTACTCAAGTAACTTGAAACTTTTAACTTTTCTGTGGAAAAATGCTAGTACACAGAGGAAACAACAGTGAATTTATCTCACTCTTCTTTCTTACAATATAAACACCTCACAAAAGAAAGCTATAAAGACAAGGGGAGCCCCAGAAGTTCCCAGAGGGTTTCCCTAAAATCACAAGCTCCTAGGTAAGCACCAGCAGGGCCTCCCAAATCCTAATCAATCTGATACTTGGGCATTGATCTATGTACATTAATGAGAACCTCAGAAATTCTTATCCCTTCATACACATGCATCTTTTGGATTCCACATTTCTAATATTTATACTAATAATGCAAATAGGGAAATAACTGCTGAACGTGCTGGTATCTATTCTTAATGGCTCACCAGGAGTGTTTCCACAAGTCACTTCTTATTTCTGTCTCCTCTCTGTCAAGGAGCCCACAGCTGGCTCTGTTCACCGTCAGGAGTTCACACCCACAGAGATTCTTTGATGAGAAACAGGGTAACGCTTCACGTCTTGACCTTGAGGGTCAAGAATCAAATATTAACACTAGAGATAATGCACCAAGATACAAAATATGGATGACATAAATTTTTTAGAAGAATTAAAATGGTATGCAACCAGACGGAAAGAGAATGGGAGAGAAGACAATAGCAGATAAGAGATTTCAACATATTTCAGAAATACGGAAATCAGGTAGAAGATAACTGTCATAAGTGAGTGGACAATGTTCCAGCCTTCATGCATGTAAAAAGGGAATTCAGTCCAGAAAAGAACTTTGGGCATTGCACAGCCCCTGAGAAACACAGCACTTTAAAGCAAGAATGGGGAGTGAGGCTGAAAACAGGCAGATAATCTTTAAACCCTGGACGGACTGGCTGATTTTCAGCTTCCATTCTCTATTGTATAGCAGGAGGACACAGGATGTGGGAAAGAGGCCTTGGGGAGACAAGGGAGGAGAACGGAACTAACATATTGTCTGATATGTTGAAGATTTTTGGAAAAGATTATTGCTAAGCATTTGTCATGTGGATTGTGACATATATATTCTGAGTCACAGTTCTCACCTTAGGCAGCTCATAGCTCAGTTAATAAACATAGCCTGCAGCCACAGCCAGTGACCCTTCTCCCCAGCGCATGACCCCAATTCCCAACCCCACCCAAGTCTCATGCATTGAGCTCTGCTTGTCACAGAGGGATTTTGATTAAATTTGTCCTTGACAGAGCTTATCAAACATACGTAATGACTTCTTTTGAAAAAAAAATTGTTAATGCCAAAACTAAAATAGTTTTTATCATACATTCATTAAATATATACAAATACAAAACTAACTTTATGTAGCTTATGTTTCTAGCTATTGTAAAAGTATAAAAACAAAATAAATTTACAAAATAAATAAAACACAATAGTTAAGAAATTGGGCACTAAAATCAGAATGTCTGAGTTCAAACTCTACTGCCACCATTTATTAAGTGTGTCTTTTTGAATGTTACTTAAACTCTCAGACCTTGGTTTCTTCATCTGTGAAACAGAAATTATAATAATTCCTATTACACAGATTGCTTCAGGATTAAATAATACATGTAAAGTATTGAGTACTCAGTTAATGTAAGCCACAGAGTTTGCTACTTTTATTATTATCAAACCCAATAAAATGCAAATTGAATTAGTGTAATGAAATACATGACATTTTGCTGAAACCAAATAACCAATATGAATATGGTACTGAGCTATGGCACAAGGTCTATATTTATACAGGTGGTGTATCCCTTATCCAAAATGCTTGGGACAAGAACTGTTCTGGATTTCAGAGTTTTCTGGATTTGGGGATATTTGCATTATATGAGTTGAGCATCCCCAATCCAAAAACTCAAAATCTAAAAGCTCCAATGACCATTTCCCTTGAGCATTATGCCAGTGTTCCAAACGTTTCAGATTTCAGAGCATTTCAGATTTTAGACTTTCAAATTTGAGATGCTCAACCTGTACTACCATCTGTATGATGATTCAATTTACACACTGTATTTCTACTACTGGGAAAACTGCATTTGCTCAGTACAGTATGATTGCATATGACCTTTTGCTGGAGTGAAATTCAACACTGGTGCATTGTTTTCATCTATTGTACCCTAATCAGGTTATATCAAAGTATTAACACAAAGGGAGGCTCTGAAATTGTGCACCTGTATTTGGTAATAAAATAGCCAAATTAGTCAAAATTACAAATGTTTATATCATATTTCTTTGATTGTCACTAAAATGAAAACACAATAAAAAATCTACCACCAAAACGTCTAAGGATAACTGGCTTATGATAGGAAGCCAAGAAGAAAACGAATTGGGCTGGGTGCCAGAATTGAGATCCTAAATTGCATGCCAACTATAGTAAAATAAAAATTCATAAATATAACTGCAAACTCCTACACTTATGTCCTAAAAATAAACCATACAAGTATAGTTGGGAAGACATATCCTGATAAGAACACGTATTTTAAGAACCCGGGGATTGTTTGATTGTCAATAGTGCGATGTATTTGCCAAAAAACTAATGAGATCTTGGATACACTGACAGAAACACAGTCTCCAAAACAAAGGGAGTTCTACTCTGCTCCGTGCAGATGAAATCATACCTAGAATCATGTATTTGGCTCCAGATAAGGCCCTATAATAAGCTCATAGACAATTTAGAGCAAATGTATTATGGTAATTAAAGCCATGGAATTCAGAGTTTGAAAGATGGAAATTGGAATATCAGCTCCAGCGACTCAGCATGTTGGTTCACCACTCCGAGCCTGAGCTTTCATGTCTGCCAAGTGGAGATATTGATAATGCATATCTCCTGCTATTGTTGTGAGAATTAAATAAAAAATTTCTAGTGATATTTACTGTACTCTAAAGGTAGAGTGCTACAATATCTAGCAAAGGTAGTAAGGTTCTCAAAAAATAAATAGTCTAAGCATTTTCAAGTACAAATGGATATCTTTAAGTACAAAGAACAATGAATTTTCTTTGATTTCATATAAAAAGTAATAGAACTCGGAAGAATTAGCTGTGAGAAGAGTCGTCTTAAAAATCACATGGGGTTGCTATGCTCAAATATTTGAAGGTTGTTGGTTGTTACGCAGATGAAAGAACTACTACCAGGGAGATAGATTTTTTTTTTTTTTTTAAACTCACCATAGGAAGAATTGTTCAATGAGGAGCTCAAAATCTAAGTTGCTGCCATAGGAAGTGGTGAGTTTCATAGCAGTGGGGAGTTCCACAACTACCCTGAGATCCTCCAATACTCCTCTACCCCATGAAGTTTCTCTGTGGATGTGTCATTCAACTTAACATTCACTTCAAGGTTGGAAAATCTGAAAACCAAAATCCTGTATCTCCCAGTCCCAAACCCTGCCCAATGTTCCCTAGGCCAAACGCTCTTTTCTGTTACAAACTAAATGAGCCAAAGATGGTTCTCATTTGGGGAACAATTGAGAGGATGTCATGAGCCCAAAGCAAGGTCCTCAGCTCCTTCAGTATATAGCCCAAACAAAGCCCAAATCCCTTCTGGATTAATCTGACCCCATTCTGTGCAAGTCTTTCACTTCTAACCCAGTGGCACTTACATCGTCAATTGAAAGACTATTATTTTTGCCATTGTTGGCATATTGTACTCTCGTTGATCCAGAAAGTGAAGCCAGGATCTATGGGTAAAAGTTTTATGGTAGCAGCTTTTCATTTAATAAAAGAAATAACTTTTTTTGGTGGGGGTTGGGGGGAACAGTCTTGCTATGTTGCCCAGGTTGGAGTGCAATGGTGCGATCTCAGCTCACTGTAACCTCTGCCTCCCGGGTTCAAGTGATTTTCCTGCCTCAGCCTCCTGAGTAGCTGGGATTACAGGCATGCAGCACCATGCCCAGCTTGTTTTCATATTTTTAGTAGAGCTGGTAATCTAGGTTGAAATCATACACACCTGCACTTGCTATAAACACTTTAATCTAGAAGATAAAACAAAACCTCAATTTTCTTTTTTTTTTTTTTTTTTTTTTTGAGACAGGTTTTCACTCTGTTGCCCAGGCTGGAGTGCAGTGGTATAATCATAGCTCACCGCAGCCTTAAATCCCAGGCTCAAGTGATCCTCCCACCTCAGCCTCCCAAGTAGCTAGGACTACAGGTGTGCACCACCATGCCCAGCTAATTTTTTCTATTTTCTTGTAGCTATGTTGCCCAGGCTGGTCTCAAATTCTTGGCCTCAAGCAAAACTTTAATTTCAAATAGTGTTGTTCCTATTTTCTTTACCAAGGATTAGTGTGTTGTAATAATAAATGTTATCTTTACATCACAAGGAAACAGCTGTTTTCTAGGAATACACACATGGGCCAGGTGCAGTGGCTCATGTCTGTAATCCCAACACTTTGGGAGGCAAAGGCCAGTGGACAACCTGAGCCCAGTAATTCAAGACCAACCTGGGCAACAAGGCAAAACTCTGTCTCTACGAGAAAATACAAAAGAGATCAGCTGAGCATTGTGCCTACACATGGCATGTGCCTACAGTCCCAGCTACTCAGGGGGCTGAGGTGGGAGTATGGCCTGAGCCCTAGAGGCAGAGGTTGCAGTGAACCAAGATCACACCACTGCACTCCAGTCTGGGTGACAGAGTGAGATCCTGTCTCAAAAATAATAAAATTAAATTAAATAATATACACATAAATGACAAAGAAAAAGTTTATTTTATAAAAATCCATGTGAAATCCTGGAGAATCAATATTATCCTCCAAAAATGTATAATAAGGTTTGACTGTGGTTCCTGCTTTCAATCTCAAATCACCAAAAGATTCACCCAGTAGGACATGAAATGTAATGCACACAATGTAGGTGGACACAAAAACATATGTAAAAAGGAAGCTATCACCAGATCATCCCAAAACTGGACCTGTAGTAAAACTCTGCCTTTCTGACTTCCTTGTTCAGGGAGCAGTCATGTCCCATGGAACAGTCTTAATCTTGCAGTGTCACCAGGCACTTATGTGAGATGCACGGAGAGGCTCTTAACACACTTCCTTCATATTGTTAAGAGTATATACCCCCTCCAGAGAAGGTTCATTCTCTTCCTTTACAAAAAGCACGATGGTCTCAAATACTAGCATTTCCTCTTTAATAAGAGCGATTTGTACATAAGCTGGAAAAAAATGTCATTAAATGCACTTGCTTTAGTCATGCAGTAATTTAGTTGCCATGGTAATCTTGGGTAAACTTAAAAAATACTTTGGATGGGTCATTTCTAATGCTTGTTTCTAAAACTCTAGAACTTTGTAAAGTCCTGGAGGCTAAAGAGACTGAAAAGGCTTTTCTCTTCAATGCCTACCCGTGGACTCAGCAAATGTAGCACAGCTCTTCACAATATGACAGCCATTATGTTCCTGACAATGATCACTCCATCACTTCCCACCTCAAGATAGGCTTATACGTTATCCCTATCTTACCAGTTCAGTGAAAGCACTAACTTGGGACTCCGTGGCAGTGAAGGGAATTAATTTCTGAAATAGGCACTTTCCCATAATAGCCCCCAAAGCTTTTCACAATTGAACACTGTCATTTTGGCCTACCATCAATAATAGAGTGAAAAAGTACACTCTGAGGCAGTTTAACAAAGGAACAGCAGACAACTCGGGACTTGAACACATTCAGGCTGCTACCCAAGAAAGCCATTGTCAGCTGAGAGGCTCTGATGATTCACAGCTTTCACTCACTCTGTTCATCAACCATGTCAGTGCTCAAAAGGTTTCAGGAAACACTGTCAGGAAGGCTTTTTGGCTAACAGCTACATTTGACAACTGACCTTTAATCTTTATTTCATATTATCATCCTATCATTAGCCAAGGATAATACATGAGCATTTTTCAAATACGATTTCATGGACTGAAGATTTTCTAAAGACTTTTCATCCAAAGAAAGACACTGTTAATATTAGCTTCACTAGACTCTGACTATATCCTGGATTTCTTAAAAGGTCTCAATTAAGTAAAATTAATGACTTCATTAGAGTTGAATAAGCAATCATGCACTATTTGTTTCCTTCTTTTTGAAGAGGCTCTCTTGGCCACATCAAAATAGGATAACACAAACTAAAGCAGCACAGGCTGCATGAGGGAAAAAGCCCTGACCTGGAAGACAAGAGTCTGCTTTGACCTTCAGCAGACCATTTCATATCCCTTTGTCTATTGCTTCATCTGTAATATGTGAGGATTGAACTAAAAAGGAGGGCATGTGGCTCCGGTCAGTGTAGCTGGAGCAGAGGAAGAAGTGAAATATGAGCAAGATGAGTTTTGCACAAGTAGTCAGGGGCCAGACCATGCCCTGTAGGTCTCCTCAAAGATTCTGATATTTGCTCTAAGAGAAGTAGGATTTAACCCACTGAATGACTTAAGCAAGGGAGTAATATGCTATCATCTCCAATACTTTGGATTGAAGACCAGAGCAGAGACATGGAGACCAGTCAGTACACTACTTCAGTAGCCCAGGTAATGAATGGTAAGTGCTTAGACTAGGGTGATGGCAATGAAGATGGAAATAAAAGGTGGATTTTATTTAGGTGGCATCTTAATCCATTTGTGCTGTGACAACAAAATACCTGAGTGTGGGTGGTTCATAAAAAACAGAAATTTCTCAAAGTTCTGGAAGTTGAGAGTCCAAGATCTAGGCGCCAGCAGATTCAGTGTATGGCAATGGCCTGGTCTCCACTTCCAAGTTGGTGCCTTGTTGCTGTATTCTCCACAGGGGAGGAATGTTGTGTTCTCACAGGGTGGAAGGGACGGAAGGGCAAGAGAGAGGCAAACTCCCTTTGTCAAGCCCTTTCATAAGGGTATCTAATTCTATTCATGTGGGCAGAGCCCTCATGATTCAATCACCTCCTTAAAGCCACACCTCCTAACAGTCTTCCATTGGGGATTAAGCCTCCACATGAATTTGGGGTGGGGACAACGAACCATCATTCAAACCATAGCAGGTGGTAAAATCAGCAGGACTTAGCAATGGAGGGTAGGGAGAGGGATTTGTCAAGAATGCCTCCAGGCCGGGCGCGGTGGCTCACGCCTGTAATTCCAGCACGTTGGGAGGCTGGGATGAGAATATCGGGCCCTAAATGTCTTAAATGCGGGAGAGAATACTTGACCCTAGATTTGCCCGCCTGCGTCTTTCTCCTGACTCCAACCTCAGTTTGAGGCAGGCGGATCACAAGGTCAGGAGCTCAAGACCATCCTGGCTAACATGGTGAAACCCCATCTCTACTAAAAATACAAAAAATTAGCTGGGCATGGTGGCGGGCACCTGTAGTCCCAGCTACTTGGGAGGCTGAGGCAGGAGAATGGTGTGAACCCGGGAGGCGGAGCTTGCAGTGAGCCAAGATCGCGCCACCGGACCCCAGCCTGGGCGACAGAGGGAGACACCGTCTCAAAAACAAGAAAAAGAATGCCTCCAAAGTTGATGGCCCAAGTAACTGGCAGGTTGCTAATGCCATTGGCTGGAATAGAAAACACTGGAAAAGAACCAGTTTAGGAGAGTTTTAGGAGGAAGATTGCAGGTTCAATTTTAGACAAATTGAGCTAGAGGTGCTTCTAAAATGTTCAAATGATCATGTCAAGGCAATAAATGGGTCTGGAGTTTAGAGAAGGAATCTGAGCTGGTGTTAATTTAACAGTCATCGGCATATGGAAGAAAACTGAGGCCACTGGTATGGAGCAAGTATGGAGTTAGGAAAGAAGAGGCCCTGGAGCCAAGCTCTCCGGAGCTCCATCATTTAACCGCTGAGTATAGAAGCACGAGCTTTAAAGGGAACTCAGAAGGGAAAGGCCACATAAGTGAGAGGAAAACCAAAATGTAGTGTTATAGAAGCTAAGGGGAAAAGTATTTTTTTGGACAGAGAGTTCAACAATGAATTAAGTGATTGGAGGTCACTGATGATCTTAACTTTTTCAGTGGAGTAATGAAGTCAAAAGCAAGATTAGAATGAAGTTTTTAATTTTTTTAAAATTAACCCAAATTTGCATATAGCATTTTACCCTAAAAGAATCTCAGGTAAAGGGGAGTCACAGAAAGGACATTTGAATGAATCATGTCTCAACAAGAGAGATGCATTTTGAGCAGGATTCTGATAAATACCCAAACTACTTCCTTAAAAAAAAAAAGAAAAAAAAAAGCTCCCGTGCATTTCTACATCTCAGGATCTCAGGGGCAGCACCCCTGGGTGGAGACTCCAGTTGAGTATAGGGCAAGCCTTCATGATTCACAAGCCCAACAAACCTTAGAGCTTTATTATATTATGTCCTTAGATTCTGTGCTAGGAAACCACAGAATTCAGGACACTGCCTTCTTGCAAGGACCTGGGGTACTTAGTTACCATCACAGACATTTGTAGAGCACATTCTATGTCCAAAAGATTATGCTTGGTGCCACAGCTCAAAGAAAAGGTCGGCAGATCGGTTCGAACCTAAGGAGAGACTCGCCGGGGGCCTTTCCTAGGTATGACAGCATGCTTACTCTCTCCCAGTTCACAATCTGGGCCAAATGGCAGATGATTATGGTTTTTGAAAGTACTAGATCTTGGTTCAAACAGCTCCTTGAATAGGATAAAATGATCCTGGTGATAATGCCACCTTCCTCTCCCAATTCTTTTTTGGCAACTGTGCTTATTACTCATTCATTCATTAATTCATCACTTTCTAGTCATTCAACTACATATCAGGCTCTGGGACTGGTGCTGGAAATTCAGTGGTGAGCAAGATGGGCATGGTCTTTATTCTTGTGGAACTTACCAGATAGAAGATATCCCCCTGTTTAGGATGTATTGACCCACGCAGAGCTAAGAGATCAGTAGCCATGATTGATGGAGTAGGGCTATCAGCCTTTTGGAGATGGCTGTGTCATGCATCAGGGTCCATCTGTGGCCACTGTGCAAACTGTTTGGAGAAGTGAGAGAGACTCTGAGGAGCCAAGGGGAGCTTGAGGTGGGGTGGGGTGTTGAAATGTATCAACCCACTGATAAAGAAGGAGATCATACCAGCAGCACTTTATTTTTAGAATTATACATGCTGCAATTTGGAAGGGACCTCTGATGCCATCTAATCTCCTCCTACCTCCTCAACACAGGGCTCCCCTCTACTGCAGCCCCTGCATTCATTCAGCCTGTTTTGCAAGGCAGCAGCTTCATTGCTGAACAGTGGTGTTAGAATGGTCCCCACCCCACCCCTCTGCTTGGTCCTGGGATTACAGGTGTGCACTACCACGCCTGGCTAATTTTTGTATTTTTAGTAGAGACAGAGTTTCACCATATTGGCCAGGCCGGTCTCAAACTCCTGACCTCAAGTGATCTGCCTGCCTGCCTCTGCCTTCCAAAGTGCTGGAATTACAGGCAGGCATGAGCTGTCTGGCCCAAATTGTTACTTTAATACCACAGTGAATCATATATAATGTTCCAGCAAAATACACCTGATGTGCTCATTAAAACAAAGATCACATTTGCATAGTTGCTGTCCATAGAAAGATACACACAGAGGCAGCTGGAAAGCTAATGAGGTTGTCCAGATGGCAGCATCTTCCTCGTGTGGCACATGTGTTCCAGGAGCTTTCCTGGGACTCCACAGCTTCCGCCTGCCTCCTTCCCCTCCCTTCTCCTAGAAGGATAGTCTTTAGACTAGCATTATTAACCAGAAGATTGTAAAGGAGGATGGAAGTAGCATTCTGATGAATACTGAAGTTCACTGTGAGAGAAGTACCATTACTGGAAAAGAGTATTTAAGACGGGTATTACTAATAGAAGTTAGGCCAGGGGGAGCCTTCGGGCAGGGCATCATCTGATGTCATGGCTGGCTTCATGTATTTGAAAAAGGGAGCAATTTATTCAGTGCTGCTCCTGAGGGCAGTATGGAGCCTGCTGAACCAGGGCCCATCACGGTGGACCAGCCTGGAGTGTCCAGGGCCTGCAGCCTGAGTTTCTCCCCTTTCTTGTTCCATATTCTTAGAAGTTACTTACTCTTTGTCGATCTTGGTTTTCTTTTTCAAAAAATGTTTTCACTTTCTTTCTCTGTGAATTTGAGACAGCATAGATCTTGGTTTTCTTATCTGTAACATGGAGATAAAGAATAATGTTTACTTTATGGGGTACTGTAAGCATTTTTTTTAATTTTTTTTTGTGGGGGTCTACAGGATCTTACTCTGCCACACAGACTGGAGTGCAACCTCAACCTCCTGGGCTCAAGCGATCCTCCCACCTCAGCCTCCCAAGTAGCTGGGACTACAGGCAGGCAACACCACGCCAGGCTAATTTTGGATTTTTTGTAGAATCAGGGTCTCGCCATGTTGACCAGGCCAGTCTTGAATTCCTGAGCTCAAACGATCTGCCCGCCTCGGCCTCCTAAAGTACTGGGATTACAGGCATGAGCCACCACACCTGGCCATATTGTAAGAATTTAATGAGGTTCTACTTATAAAGCATTTGGCATAGTATCTGGGCAAATAAGTTGTTTATGTTATTAGAGGCCAGAACTACCAAAAGTGTCTGCTTTCTGTTCACTGTCTTAGATGCGTGAGAGAATACCTGACCCTAGATTTGCCCGACTGCATCTTTCTCCTGACTCCAACTTCAGTTCCTCCTCTGACTGCCTCTCTCCCTCTGTATTGCAAAACACCAAACTCTCTGCCAGAGAACACATGTAAGTGACCAAAACAGTAAGAACTGTTGATCTTTTACTCTCACAGGCACTAACAGTTGCCTGGCAAGATCAAGGGGGAGCTTATTAAGAGGGAGGGTTTTTTGTCATTACATACGGTTGGGTAGGAAGAAAGTAGGGCCCACTGGAGGCAAAGCTCCAGTCATTCTCCAGAACACAGAAGGGGAGCCAACACATTCTGAGTCAGTCACCAATACAACTTTTGGCCAAAATCCATTTTCCTGTCTTTGATTTCACCATATGACCCCTGCTGATTGCTCTGACCCTTCCCACCACAATGCACACTTGTACATTATTTCACCCAAATCACGTAAGGCTGGTAACAAAGAAGTAACACCATGGGCCACGACTTGGCCAGGTTACCTTCCTCCTCCTGACTCTAGAAAAAGGTACAATGGAGAATGCATAAATTTGACAACAAAATCAATGGAATAGCTACATTCTTATGACAAATTATGCCAAGTCTGAAGGCTTCTGAGCATTTCCTGTTGTCATAAAGGCAAAAACATATTTCATTATTTAGAAAATCTGAGCTTCAACAAGATAACAAGTCTGACCTCTGTGTCCAAGCCCTTTATAACTTTGGGGCCAGAACTGGTAGAATGGGGAAGAGTTCACTCTGTTCTCTTTAAGTTCTTCTGGAGAATTTCTGTTCAACTCACTCTTCTTAAAATGTCAAACTCCTTCTATCTATATACACAATCTTTTGCCTTATTAATTAAGGTCCTCTGACTCCTGTACCCTCAGTGGACCAATGACAGTTTCAGGATTTGACCAGCTAAGCTTGAGTGTGAATTTAGTCTTTGCTTTCCTGGGGTTTCCAAACTGTGCTGTACTTAGGCTTTTTTTTCTTTTCTTTTCTTTTCTTTTTTCTTTTTTTCTCCACTGTCTCACTTTCCCAGTGTACTTAGGCTTATTAAATGAGTTTACGTATATCAAATACAGGATAGTTTTTGAAACTGAAATATCTTAAATTTATAAGAAAAACTTGGCCTTCAGATTCACAAATAATCCAAAAACTTATAAATAATTAAAAGCCTCAACCTTCTCCTTCATGAAAAATTTAGTCAGAATTCTTAATGAAATAAAGTGATTTAAACTCTAGTTCATATGACACAGGATTAAATATTTCTAAATCAGATTGCTCAAAAAGATACAAAAAGCCTCAATAATTCATGGACAGTCAGGAATGAGGTTGAGCTGAATGAGCAGAGAAATGATGTATAAAGTTAGACACAGCTTGGTCTTCCCAAGCAGGTGGCACAGTAACACTTCACCTCTCACAGCAGAAAAAGCAATTCATCTTCATATGCTACTATCTTTTTTATTTAAGAATAGCATTTAACAAGTTTATTTTAGAATCTGATTCATTTTCATTTTTAGGAAATTTAAAGGCCTTAATTCTTCTCCATGCTGTGTGTGATTACACCTAATTAAAGTTCAAATCTTTTGCAGAAAGGTGGGACATCAGTTCTAATTCTATGCCCTGGTGTGATGGAGGGCACAGGGAATTAGGTTGCAGGTCAACAGACTCAAGTTTATTCCTGACTTGGTCACTACTTTTCTGGATTTTCTTAAATGCCTCAGTTTTTCCATTCATACTATATGAGCATTAATGTCTGGCCCTTGTCAGATTTCTCTGTGGCAAATTATGTTATCATCATTCATTTTAAAACTATTTAAACTATTGAGCCCATACTGTATGATAGACACCATCCTATCTGCTATAAATAAAGTAAGGAACAAGAAAGTCATACTCTAAAAGAGCTTACATTTGTTCCAAAAATTTTTACTGCTATCCGATAATTGATATGACACTTTCAGGAATCACTGAAGATACATGAAGTCAGTAAGTCAACCAACAAGTCAACAAACATTTGTTGAATATTTACTATGTACCAGACATTGTACCAGATACAATGGTAAATAAAAATGTACCTCACTAGACCTACACTGCTAGAGGATACAGGTCACATTCATCATCACACTCTGTATCCCCAAAGTCTAGCATAGTGCCTCGTACTCAGCAATGCTTAATATAGGATTGCTGAATGGAAAACTGTATGACTGTGGGAGTGAAAAAAACAATCAAGGGCCCTGTTCTCAAGAGATTAGAATTTAACAGGGAATTTAAAGCATGTGTGCATCCACTCATCAACTACAATAAATAACAGTATGTTATAAAAAGACACAAAGGAAACAAAAGAATTTAAAGCAGAAACTCTAACAGATACTTGCACACCAATGTTCATAGCAGCTTTATTCACAATAGCCAAAAGGTGGAAACAATTCAAATGTCCATTGACAGATGAATGGATCAACAAAATGTGTTGTATACATAACAATAAATTTTACTCAGCCATGGAAAGGAAGGAAATTCTGACACATGTTAAAACATAGATGAACCTTGTGGACATTATGCCAAGTTAATTAAGCTAAGCCCAAAAGGACAAATATTGTATTATTCCACTTACGTGAGGTCCCTAGAATAGTCACATTTATAGAGACATAAAGTAGAAGAATCATTACCAGGGGCTATGAGGGAGGGGGAATATGGAGTTATTGCTTAATGAATAAAGGATTTCTGTTTCAGATGATGAAAACATCCTGGAAATGGATGCTGGTGGTGGCTGTGCAATGTGAACATACATAATGCCACTGAACTGTACATTTTAAAAACAATTAATATAGTAAATTTTATGTTATAGATTTCAGTACAATTTTTTTAAGCCATGAAGGAGCTTGGGAGGCACTGAGAATATCTTCCTGGGATAACCAAGGAGGGGGTTCCTAGAGATGGTCCCATTTGCACTTGCTCTTCCTATTAATGCCTGCAAATCAAAGTTCATACTGTGGACAATAAGAAGAAAGCATTCATTTTCGTGTCACCTTCCTTATACAAGAAACTAGTAAGACAGGGTGCTCTGGGCGGAGGCACTAGAAGTCTAGAGGTTTAGGGATTTAATGGCCTGGTGTAGAAAAAGACTTACTTTTCACTGTGCATTTATTCCTTTTTGTTTAAAATACAAATATTTGCATTTCCCTGATCATTAGTGATGTTGCATTTTTTCATATGTTTGCTGGCCATTTATACATCCCCTTTTGAGAATTGTCTATTCATGTCCTTATTTGCTTTGTTGAAGATCAGTTGGCTGTAAGAAGGGCCCAAATCAAAAAACAATAGATGTTGGCATGGATGTGGTGAACAGGGAACACTTCTACACTGCTTCTGGAATGTAAACTAGTACAACCACTATGGAAAACAGTGTGGAGATTCCTTAAAGAACTAAAACTACCATTTGATCCAGCAGTCCCACTACTGGGTATCTACCCAGAGGAAATGAAGTCATTATATGAAAAAGATACTTGCACACATACGTTGATAGCAGCACAATTTGCAATTGCAAAAACATGGAACCAACCCAAATGCCCATCAATCAATGAGTGGATAAAGAAACTGTAGAATACTACTCAGTAGTAACTGTGGAATACTACTCAGATGGAATACTACTCAGTCATAAAACAAAAAAATGAATTAATGGCATTCACAGTGACCTGGATGAGATTAGAGACTATTATTTTAAGTGAAGTAACTTAGGAATGGAAAACCAAACACCATATGTTCTCACTCATATGTGGGAGCTAAGCTATGAAGATGCAAAGGCATAAGAAAAACATGGATTTGGGGGACTCAGGGGGTAAGGGATAAAAGACCACAAATTGGATGCAGTGCATACTGCTTGGGTGATGGGTGCATCAAAATCTCACAAATCACCACCAAAGAACTTACTCATGTAACCAAACACGACCTGTTCACCAATAACCTATGGAAATAAAAAAATTAATAAAAAATTTTAAAAATACAAATATTTTTTAAAAACTTAAATGACTCCTGATCCTCTTTTGAAAGATTCTCAGCTGGGCGCCGTGGCTCATGCCTGTAATCTCAGCACTTTGGGAGGCCGAGGTGGGCGGATCACATGAGGTCAGGAATTCAAGACCAGCCCGGCCAACACGGTGAAATCTCGTCTCTACTAAAAATACGAAAATTAGCTGGGCATGGTGGTGGGAGACTGTTATCCCAGCTACTGGGGAGGCTGAGACAGGAGAATTGCTTGAACTCGGGAGGCGGAGGTTGCAGTGAGCCGAGATCGTGTCATTGCACTCCAGCCAGGGTGACGAGAATGAAACTCCATCTCAAACAAACAAACAAACAAACAAAAAAAGATTCTCAAAATTTGGTCTGAAAGATACAACAAAATTGTCTTAGTTTCCTGTATTTCTTTTATTCAAAAGGCGTAAAGCCAATGTCCCATATCAGAAGCTTTCATCAGATAACTACCAAAGCATTCTTTCATTTTTAACTCTAACTATCCCTTCTGGGAGTCATCTTTGTAACTATGAGATCTCCCTCCCTGCTAATCACCAATCAACACCCAAATACTTGTTTCCCATCAGTCGGAGGACCAAATTTGGGTATTACCATTTCAGATAATACATGATTGATGTTCTTATACTGAGGCTTGAAACAAAAAAGAAACTGAAAAACAGCCATACTAGGGATGAAACTATAAATATACATATTAAACAGTTGGTTAAATATAAAGAACAAATGGGGGAGGAAATGGGGAGATATAGGTCAAAGGATACAAAGTAGCAAGTAGGATGAACAAGCCAAAAGATCCAGTGTACAAGATGAGGACTATAGTTAATAGTAGGGTATTGTGTTCAGGATTTTTGCTAAGTGAGTAGATGATAGCTGCTCTTGCCACAGGGGGAAAAATGTACACGTGTATACATTTGTATACATATATCTAAAATATACACAATAAAATTTATTTTTATAGAAAGAGTTAATGATAAATTATGCAGATAGTAAAATTGTAACCATCAATCCTTCCTCCCTGGTATGATTAATTCAGGGTCTTGGTCCAGCTCTTTTACACTGTGTTTTAATCTTGGGTCCTCTTCTAAATGAATTGTAATTTATTCATACATTCCTAAGGCAGAGATATTTGTAGTGGCAATGCCTCAGATGAAAAGACTACTTTTCTTATATGCCTTTGCAGCCAGGTTTGTGGCCATGTGACTGAGTTTTACTCAGTGAGAACTGTTATGTCACGTTCTGGAAGATGCCTCAGTGAGGCAATGCACATTTTTTGCCCTTCCTTTGTCTCCTGGGAAGTGATTTTGAGGATAGAAGGTATGCACTGAGGATGATAAGACAGAATCATGAAGCTTCCATCCAAGACTTGGCTCCTTCCTATGGATTTGTTTTGTGTGGGAGAATAAATCATTGTGTGGTTGAGCCACTGTTATTTAGAGTTTTTGTTTTATGCTATTTATGTAAGTTTTCTTTCTCTTTCTCCTGCACATTCTTTACTCCTCATGCTTTTCTTTTCTGGATTCCTGTACTTTTGAACGCTGTGAAGTGTTCTGTTTTCTGGAAGCGTTAGCTTTCCTGCACACCCTACCCTCTGCAATCCACTCTGTCTTTTGCTTAGGACCACTACTAAGTGCTCTCCTGTATCTCTGGCTGCCGTGGCTGCTTTAGTGGCTCCATCATGCTGCATTCTCAACACAAAGTGCTGTCCACTCTGCAGTTCTGTCACTGTGATTAGTTCCCACTAGGAATGTCAGCTCCCAGAAGGAAGGGACAGGCTAGTCCCTGGCTGTATTCCTAGAACTTAGAACACTGCTTGACTTTTAGTAACCGCATCATAAATATTTCATCCCATTTACTCAGCAAATGTTTGTTGAGCACCTAGCATGTGCCAAGCACCTTTCTAACCACCAGGGACACATCAATGAACAAAATAGATAAAAACTGCTTTCCTGTGGCACTTATATTCTACTGTGGGAGAAATAAAAATAAATAACATTAAATGAATCCATCAACAAAAAAATTAAATTACTAATCCAGCATGTTAGCATGGAGAGGTGCTATGGAAAATCAAACAGGGCAGAGGGGATTGGGAGTCTCACAACGCAGAAGAGGGGCAAGTAGGGAGGGGGTCAAATTTTAATTAAAGGAGTAAGAGTTGGCCCTTAGAGAAGGCAGTGTTTAAGCCAGAACTTGAAGGTGGTGGGGAAGGGAGCCATTCCAATATCCCAGGAAAGAGCATTCCTGGCAGCTAGGACCATGAGGGAACAGCCTGTGCAAAGGCACTGTGGCTTCAGGTAATAGTCAGGAGGATACTGAGCCTAGAGGAGAGTGAGTAGGTGGGAGGGAGGTTTAAGAAAAGGTCAGAGAGTGGCCAGGCATGGTGGCTCATGCCTATAATCCCAGCGCTTTGGGAGGCTGAGGTGGGAGGATCGCTTCAGGCCAGGAGTTTGAACCCAACCTAGGCAACAGAATGAGAACCTGTCTCTAAGAAAATTAAAAAATATATATCCAGGTGTTTTGTGGTGATATATACCTGTAGTCCTAGCTACTCACCAGGGTGAGGCTAGCCTGGGCAACAGAATGAAACCCTGTTTCTGGGAAAAAAAAAGAAAAAAGAAAGAAAAAGTCGGAGATCTTTTTTTTTTTTTTTTTTTTTTTTTTTAACAGAGTCACTCTGTTGCCCAGGCTGGAGTGCAGTGGTGTGATCTTGGTTCACTGCAAGCTCTGCCTCCCAGGTTCACGCCATTCCCCTGCCTCAGCCTCCCGAGTAGCTGGGACTAGAGGTGCCCGCTACCACGCCCGGAAAATCAGAGATCTTGAACGCTGTAGGTCAATCTCTGTTCTTTGGCTGTGACTCTGAGTGACATGAGAAGCCATGGCAGGGCTTGGGGCAGAAGAGAAGAGAGACAGGATGTGACTTTAACTTTAGAAGGATACTCTAGCTGCTGTGTTGGGAACACACTATAAAGGAACAAAAATGGAAGCACAAAGTTAGGAAAACTGCAATAACCTGGGTGAAAGACGGCTAAAAGCATGGACTAGGATATCGCAAAAGGTGGGGAAAATGTTCAGATTCTAGATATATTTGAATATAAAAGCAAAGGAATTTGTTGGCCAATTAGATATGGTGAATGAAAAAGAAAGAATCAAGGATGACTCCAAGTTTTTTGGCTTGGCTCCCTGGAAAAACGATGTTGCCATTGACTGAAACAGGGAAAACCACAGATGGAGCGGACTCAGAGAGAGGATTATGGTGTGGCTGCATGAAGGGGGAGATCTCTATCAGACGTTCCAGCAGAGATATCCAGTAGGCAATTGGATATATACACCTAGAGTTCAAACAAAAGTTCTGGGTTAAGAGTATAAACTTTGGAGTCATCATGAGCAGATGAATAAAGGGTTCTTTTTATCATCATCTGAAAAATTATTTACCAAATTTATTTTCTTCAAGGAAGCTTAACATTTTGTAGCTGACAGAATGGCTTCTAAAGAGTATGAATAAGACCATTTGTAAAAGAAACCAGTCAAAACCTCATCCTATGATGCTTCCCATTCTTTCATTTTAAAGTAATGTTTCCCAAAACACATCTGAAGATCCCCTGAATCAGAATAAGATCAACTTTTGTAATAAGCACCATTATGATTCTCATGCATGCTCAAATCTGAAAACCACCCACTCTGCACGTGTAACTCTGTGGCATACAGTGTCATTTGGCAGTTCCGATTTTCATACCTATTGTGGCCACTAACTGTAGGTCACAAATGATGGGCATAGCCTAAGGGCAGATTCACTAGGAATCCCTGATATTCAATTCATTTTATAATAGCCATAGACTAATACATGTTAATGAGATTTATCAATATTCAAAGAAATATTTTTCTGAGCAACCTTCTAAATTATTTCCTGCATCATCTCCATAGCAACTCTGATCATTCACCTTTAAGTTGGATTTCTCTTGCTCTGAGCTACAACAACTTTGGTTTGAATGAGCATAATGTTTCAGAAAAGATGCTGCTGTTTCTTAACCAATATGTAATTCTCTGGTCTTAACATTTAGAAATCTGCATTCCCGTGAGAGTTTTCCAGTTCTTTCTAATCTTGACTTTTTTTTTTCTTTTACTATTTTTTGCTTGCTGATGAGGTTTAAGAGCACATGAAACTATACTGTTGTCTGATGAATTGGAAAGTCCTCACAAAGTATAACTGGTTACTCAGAGAAACACACCAGACACTTGAAAGGATCACACAGGTTCCCTTTCAAGCAAATGCTAGTTCCAGGAGATTGCACAAACACCCTTAACGGGTTCCTTAGGTAGTTACTTTTAGGCTCAGATTAGCCTATAGATACTAAATAGTATTTTCAAAATTTCGGGATCAGAGAAACCATGAGCCCAAAGATCTCTGCAAATATTCAGAAGGTGTGGCTGTTGTGGCTAGTGCTCCTGCATGGCAGTTACCAGTCATGTCAGCGTGGGGTAGTCACGGTGGGGTCTCCCCCATGCTCCTGTTAGCTGTGCCTCATCTGGTTTTGTTCAGGTACATTTCTTGTCTGGCCCTTTTGGTATTGGACTTAACCATTCCTACCTAGATTCATTGTTCTTATAGGTTTAGACCCTGAAACTACATTTCCAATCTACTATATCACGAAAAAAGAAAGAAAGAAAAGAAAAGCCACTTGACTCAGCATGCCATGCCATGGAGACTCTGGTAGAAGAGAATCTTTAGAAAGCATTTGCTCCATTTTTTAAAATGCCCAATTTTTTAAAAAGCCCAAACTTGTGGTATCTCTAGGGCTTTTTTTCCCCAAAATTTTAACGATTTTTGACTTCAGCTCTACTGAACAAAAGATTTACATTTTAAATTATAGTAGTAATTTGTCATGTGTCTCAAATTTTAAAATGATACCACATTATACTTTTATAACTTAGTTGTAGAAAATATTAATCAATTTGATACATGGGTTGCAACAAAATTTCACAAAAGAGCACAGGGCCTGAGAGTCCAGAGCAGCAATTAGAGATCATAAGGCACCACGATTACATGGTTTTGAGAGAGCTCGAGCCTGAGGTTGCTGTCCCTGAGCATCTCTAAAACAGGCTCTGATATGACTTTTGTAACCCAGAGAAGACAGGAGCCAGGAGGGGAGAGGGCAAATGGTGCAGAGTCAAAAAATGCAGGCTCTGATGACTTCCTGAGAACTTTCTAGGCACAGGCTTTGGACTTGCCTCTGGTGCTGGTGGATGAAGAGCACTGCTGAGGCTGACCAAATACTGCAGTCAGAAGAGCAGGTTTCCAAGGGGCCCATCCTCTCCTCTGCCTGCAAACCAGAAGACAGCAGCATTGCCAAGTAAGGAAACACTGGTATTTTCTAATTAAACTCCTGAGCTTACAACTCTTTCTTGGCAGGCAGAAAGTTTGCAAATTGTATCACTTTTTATTTCCCACTGACTACTACTAAGTTTATCAGAAAGGACTGCATAAGGATTGAGTTATCCTTTGCAATTTCTGCCTTCTACTTTACTTTGATGATACTTCATCAGATCTTGTTTCCTCCTGGGAGGGACTGGGTCTTATTTCCAAAATATTGAGGCAGATGGTTGCTCTTCTTTTTCTACACGTGGTAAGTAGGCCATATGTGGCCAAAGAAGAACATTGGGACCAATATGGGAGTATGACAGGAAAGGATTAAATACATATGTCAATGTATATTACAACGTCTGGGAAGTTCTGCCACACTTCTTATAATCGATGCCTTCCCAAGGTAGCATTTTGTCTTTCTGGTGAGATTCACAGTCCCTGCAATGCAGTCATCTTGTTATCCCCCTATGGCACCTGTGCTCTATTCCATTAGGCATTTACCAAGCAT
>NC_045440.1:67421142-67455028 GCF_002776525.5 Piliocolobus tephrosceles
CTAGGTCAGAAGGAGCTCCAGACCAGACCAGCCAACATGGTGAAACCCTCTCTCCACTAAAAATACAAAAATTAGCTTGGCGCCATGGTACATGCCTGTAATCCCAGACACTCAGGAGGCTGAGTCAGGAGAATTGCTTGAACCTGGAAGACAGAGGTTGCAGTGAGCTGAGATAGCACCACTGCACCCCAGCCTGGGCGACAGAGTGAGACTGTCTCAGAAAAAAAAAAAAAAAAAAGTCCAGAGAAAACTTTGAAAAGAAAATAAAAACAGTATCTAACTTCTAAACAATTAGAGAGAAATAAATGTGAGAATAAACACAAATTAACTATCATTCAAAATAAATAAAGAGATAAAGGAGACAAGCAGGACAAATAAAAAGCATTAAGTTCAAATTCAAATATATCCTAAATTCCAATGAATATTAAAGGATTAAACTTTCTGCTTAAAAGATAGAGACTGTCAAGTGAATTTTTTAAAATCCAGCTACATGCTACTTACAAGAAACATATCTAAAATATAAAGACAAAGAAGTTAAATTTAAAAAGAAAAAATAGGCCAGGTGCCGTGGCTCAGGCCTGTAATCCCAGCACTTTGAAAGACCAAAGCAGGAGGATCACTTAAGCCCAGGAGTTTAAGACCAGCCTGGGCAACAAAGTGAGACCCCATCTCCACATAAAACAAAAACAAAAAATTAGTTGAGCTGGTGATGCACAGCTATCCCAGCTACTTGGGAGGCTGAGGTGGGAGGATCATTTGAGCCTCGGAGATCAAGGCCGCAGTGAGCTATGATTGTGCCACTGCACTCCAGCCTGAATGACACAGCAAGACCCTGTCTCTAAATAAATAAATAGAAAAATATATTCCAGGCATATACAGAGAACTGAGTACCATAAGTCAAGATATGCAGGAAGTGGTGAAAGTAGTACTGGAAAGGAAGGTATAGCCTTAAATACTTACATATTTAAAAAAACAAAGTCTGAAAATTAGTGAACTGAAGTCAAGCATGTAGAAGTTTAAAACAAAGAATAACCAAAACATCTAAATTGAGAGAGGATTAATACAAGAGCACAAATAAGATAGAAAAGAAAGAAATAATGGAGAGTATCAATTATGCCAAAAAGTGGTTTTTTTTTTTTTTTTTTTTTTTTGCAAATAATAAGACAGAAAATCCTCTGGTAAGATTGATCAAGAAAAAAACACAAATGGCAAAATGATATAAGGAATGAGATGGTGGCTATAACCATCGGCAAAGAGAAGTTTTTTTAAAGGAGACTATTATAAAAATTTTATGCCAACGAATTTGAAAAATTAGAAGAAGTTGCTGGGCGTGGTGGCTCACGCTTGTAATCCCAGCACTTTGGGAAGCTGAGGCGGGGGGATCACGAGGTCAGGAGATCGAGACCATCCCGGCTAACACAGTGAAACCCTGTCTCTACTAAAAATACAGAAAAATTAGCCAGGTGTGGTGGCGGGCACCTGTAGTCCCAGCTACTCGGGAGGCTGAGGCAGGAGAATGGCATGAACCTGGGAGGCAGAGGTTGCAGTGAGCCAAGATCGCACCACTGCACTCCAGCCTGGGCGACAGAGTGAGACTCCATCACACACACACAAAAAAAGAATGAATAGAAAAATTCCTAGAAAAATATATCTTACCTAAGTTGTTTTGAAAAGAAGTCAAATGACTTCATCTTTTAAAATGGCATCAGAATGTTAAAATCTATTCACAGTAAATACCAAGCCTAGATTTTATATGTGAATTTTATCAAACTTTCAAGTAACCAGATGTTCCAATGTGACACAAATTACACCTCTTTCAGAAAAATAGGAATACTTATCCAATGCAGTTACTATAACACTTATATCCAATCTAGACAAGGATAATACAAAAAGAAAAAATTACAGGTCCACCTTACCCATGAACATAGATGCAGAGATGCAAACCAAATGTTAGCAAACCAAATCAAGCAGCATTTTAAAAAGATAATACATTGTGATTAAGCTGAGTTTATCCCACGATGCAAAATTTATGAAATGTACAAACATAATTTACTGCATTAACAGATTAAAAGAGAAACCCATATGGTAATTTTCATTTATACAGAAAAGTTTTGATAGTATTCAACACTTATTTGTTATAAAAAAAATCTCTGCAAACTAGGAGTTGAGTAGAATTTCCTCACCCCATACAGGGCATCTACTACAAACCTATAGTAAACATCATTCTCCATAGTGAAACATTAAAGAAGGATTCCTCTTTAAGGATTCCTCTGAAAAGCAGAAATAAGACAAGGACACCTACCATTACCCATCCATTGAACTTTACACTGTTGATTCTAACAACTGTGGTAAGATACGAAAATTCAAAGGTATAAGGTTTGGAAATGAAAAACCAAAAATACCATTATTCGCAGATGATATTATTTTTGTAGAAAATACATACAAATAAATTATTAGACTTAATAAGAGAGTTTAGCAAGGTAGATGAACACAAAATCAATATTCAAAATCATTATTCAAAATCAATTGTACTTTTTCACACCATTAACAGTTAAAAACATAGCCTATTAAAAGATATAATTTATAACAGAAAAAAAAATATCTAGGGTTCCTAGAAGCAAATCTGAGAAAAGCCATGCAATACCTTTATGGAGAATTATTGAGACATTAAAGAAAGCCTAAATAAATGGAGAAATATATCATGTTAATATATAGGAAGATTCAGTAATGTTGAGATGTCAAAACTTCTCCCCAAACTGATGCGGATATCCCAATAAAAATCTCAACAGTGCTTTTTCAGGAACTTAAACCAACTCTAAAATGTGTATCAAAGAACAAAAGTCCAAGATTGGAAAAGGCATTTCTAATAAGAAAAATGAAACAGCATTTTCCCTACAGGATAGCAAGACTTATTAGGGAGTTATAATAATTGAGACAGTATTGGCATTGATGCAGAAATAGACAAAATAATGAAATCGCATAGAAAACTAAGAAACAGAACTTTGTACATGTTAAAATGATATATCACAAAGATGGCATTGCAAGTTATTGGAGGAAAGAATGGGCTTTTAAATAAATAATACTGCAGTGACTGCTTATAAAGAAGTAAAAAAGTTGGATCCCTATTTTACACAAAATTAAAAAATCAGTTCTAGATATATTCATGTGCAAAAGATAAAATTTAAGACATTTTCTAAGAAAGAAGGATAATATATTTATTATCTCAGAGTAAATAATATTTATTGTATAAGACAGAAAAATCACTAATAAAAAGTTACTTTACGCAAATGTGACTGTATTATAATTTTTTTTTTTTAAGACAGAGTCTTGCTCTGTCCCCCAAGCTGGAGTGCAATGGCATGATCTCAGTTCACTGCAACCTCCACCTCCCGGGTTCAAGCGATTCTCCTGCCTCAGCCTCCCGAGTAGCTGGGATTATAGGCCTGTGCCACCACACCTGGCTACTGTCTGTATTTTTAGTAGAGATAGGGTTTCACCATGTTGGCCAGGCTGGTCTCGAACTCCTGACCTCAAATGATACACCCACCTTGGCCTGCCAAAGTGCTGGGATTACAGGTATGAGCCACCATGCCCAGCCAGACTATACTATAACTAAAAACTGTTGTCCATAAAAGATTTCTATAAAGTTAAAAAGTAATCCACAAACTGGAAATCTGTGTGTGTGTGTGTGTGTGTGTGTGTGTGTGTGTACTATAGCGCTCCTACAAACTAATAGGAAAAGAGGAAGAAAATGAAAGATAGTCAAAGGACTATAGAAAATAAATATATCACAAGATGTTAATTTCACTAGTAATCAGAAAATGCAATTTAAAAAAAATGGAATTTTTTTTTTTTTTTTTGAGACAGGGTCTCTTCCTGTTTCCCAGTCTGGAGTACAATGGCACAATCATGGCTCACTGCAGCCTCGACCTCCTGGGCTCAGATGATCCTCCCACCTCAGCCTCCCAAGTAGCTGGGACCACAGGCAAGTGTCACCATGTCCAGTTAATTTTTTAAATTTTTTTTTGTATAGACAGGGTCTCCCTATGATGCCCAGGCTGGTCTCCAACTCCTGGGCCCAAGCGATCCTCCTCCCTTGGCCTTGCAAAGTGCCAGGATTACAGGCATGAGCCATGCTGCCCAGACAAGATGCCATTTTTTTAATCCACAACACAGGCAAAAAATTTAAAACATTGATACTATCCGAAGTTGGCAAGAGTTAAAACTGATACAGTCCTTTTGGGGTTTTCTTGGTTTTTTATTTTATTGTATTTTATTTTTTATTTCGTTGTATTTTGTTTTTTATTTCAATAGGTTTGGGGGGAACAAGTGGTGTTTGGCTTCAAGAATAAGTCCTTTAGTGGTTATTTCTGCGATTTTGCTGCACCCATCACCCGAGCAGTGTACACCGTACCCAATGTGTAGTCTTTTATCCCTCGCCCCCCTCCTACCCTTTCCTCTGAGTCCCCAGAGTCCATTGTATCATTCTTATGCCTTTGCTTCCTCATAGCTTAGCTCCCACTTATGAGTGAGAACATATAATGTTTGGTTTTCCATTCCCTGAGTTACTTCGCTTAGAATAATGGTCTCCAATGCTGTCCCGGTTGCTGCAAATGCCGTTATTTTGTTCATTTTTATAGCTGAGTAGTATTCCATGGCATATATATACTGCATTTTCTTTATCTACTTGTTGATTGATGGGCATTTGGGCTGGTTCCATATTTTTGCAATTGCGAATTGTGCTGCAATAAACATGCATGTGCAAGCATCTTTTTCGTATTACTTCTCTTCCTCTGGGTAGATACCCAGGAGTGGGATTGCTGGATCAAATGATAGATCTACTTTTAATTCTTTAGGAATCTCCACACTGTTTTTCATAGTGATTGTACTAGTTTACATTTCCACCAACAGTGTAAAAGTGTTCCCTTTTCACCACATCCACACCAACATCTATTTTTTAAAAAATTTTTTTATTATGGCCATTCTTGCAGGAGTAAGATGGTATCGCATGATACGGTCCTTTTGGATAATAATTTTGGAGTGTTCATCAAAACTAAACATGGAGTACCCTTTGATCCCACTATTCTATTACTCAGGTATCTATCCCAAAGATGTACAAAGATATACAGTATATGCAAATATGTGCAGTGCAACAGCGTAAGAATAAGAATGACTCTAATGCCCATCAATAGAGATAGTTAACTAAATTACAATGCATTCACATTATGGAATGCAATGCAGTTATTTTAAAATTTAGTAGATTTAAACATATTGATACTGAAATAGCTCTAAGACATTGTCAGAGATCATAATGCTCACCAAATGTTGTATTTACTCCTGTTTCTAACACCTCTTGCATTTAAGCAAGTCCACATGATTAGTTCTGGCCAATAGGCTTCAAAAAAAGGTAACGTGTCATTTCTGGGCTGAAACAGCAAAAAGCTCATAGATTTCTCTGCAGTTGCACCTCTCCTATGACAGCAACCAAAGAGGGTGCAGTTTTTAAAGGTGAAAACTGCAAAAGCCTAGGACCCTGAATAACTCTGTGAAGCAGAGATGCCCCCTGACCAATCCATAAAATACGAATAAGAAATAAATTTTAAGTGTGTTAGAACCACTGGAATTTTGTCATCAATTTGTTACTGTAATACAACTTAGCCAAACCTAATTAATATTTATTGTTAAGGGGTGGGGGAAAGCAAATCACAGGAAAAAAATTGAAAACTATTATCCTATAAATGTTTTCTAAACTATACATGTGTGTACTTTCTTATATATGAATGTAAATCTCTCAAGCATTAACAATTTTTATCTCAGAGAAGGGGAAGTCAAAATCTTAGGAAGAGAAGAGATAAAATGATAAGGAATTCCATGCTTCTATACTGCCTGAATTTTTCAAAAGCATATTTTATGCATTGCTTGTATAGTTAAATATTTTCTAAAGAAAAAAGCCAGATTGTTTCTTAAATATAATCTAGGATTGCTTCCAAATCTTCCAACGTTTCACATGTACCATCCCCATCAACATCTCCTTTCTACTCTCCTCTCTTCCTCACATTGGAGAGTGGAAAACTCCAGACTAAGAGGCTGGCTCTTCTATATAAACAACTCGGAACCCCAACTGATAGCCTTTTCAATGATGCTGTGTGAGAAACAAGTTAGCATTATTACCTAACGGAAAGTTTACAGTTTGCATCACTTTTCTGACAATGCCTGGAATTGGCAAATTAATTAGACTCAGAATTAGAATCCACTCTTGTTTTGTTACAAACATAATTACATCCCACTATCAGGAAAGATTCTTCTAGGCCAACCTTCAACATTCATGATTAAAGAAAAGTCTAATTCACTCTCTAATGAAGGATGCCTTGCACAATTAGAGTAAACTGAGGGAAAGTGCATATGATTCTTTCCTAAAGCATCCATTTCTAGAGATGCCAATCCTTCCCACTGATCCTTTTAACACTTTATTCTAAAGTACTCTTCTCCTAGGTTTTCTGCTATTTTCCTACCTTACGCGCTAAGAGGTCTGTGACATTATCAGCTATTGCAAAGGAAGCTTTGGGCAAAGTAAATGGAGAAGTCTTTTTATCTTTTTTTAAAAGGTTACTTGGCTAAGTAGGTTTAATATTTTTCCTACATAAGAATGTAATATATTTTATGGGATATGTAGTTTACTGAGGTACTTTATTCAAATAATCTACGACCACCTTTACCTCTTTAAGGTTCCTTCTGAAAGACTTCAACAATAATTCACATGCTATTTTAGGTATTTTTCTTTATATGGACTTCCATGGAGTTAAGCTAATGGCCTTTTGACTATTTTTGAATACCACAATCTGGTTGGGATCATTTGCATATGAGATATTTTTAGAGAACAGTTTGAACCATAAATTTTAAAACTCCAGTTCTATTAAGCTGAGATTTTGATAACTCAAAATGAAGGAAATGTGAATGCCTGAAGACACCTCTAAAATAGTAAAATAGCAGATAAACCAATCTGCTATTTAAAGGATGTAACAACCACATTCAATACCAAATCCAATACTAGTAATAAAAGCTAACATGTAACAAATACTTTCCATGTGCCAGACATGGTGCATATATTATCATATTTAATCCTCACAATAGGATGAAGAAGATATTGCAATTTTTCTTCAGTTTACAGATAAGAAAAATGAAGTCTATATAATTTAAATACGTTGATCAGAGCAGTAGTTTGCTAGAGCTGCCCTAACAAAGTAACACACACTGGGTGGGTTAAACAATAGAAATTAGGCCAGGCACAGTGGCTCATGCCTGTAATCTCACACTTTAGGAAGCTGAGGCAGGCAGATCACTTGAGGTCAGGAGTTCGAGGCCAGCCTGACCAACATGATGAAACCCCATCTCTACTAAAAATACAAAAATTAGCTGTGCATGGTGGCATGTGCCTAAAATCCCAGCTATTTGGGAGGTTGAGGCAGGAGAATCACTTGAATTCAGGAGACGAAGGTTGCAGTGAGCCACAATCGCACCATTGCACTCCAGCCTGGGTGACAGAATAAGACTCAGTCTCAAAAAAAGAAAAGAAGAAAGGAAGGAAGAAAGGGAGGGAGGGAGGGAGGGAGGGACGGAAGGAAAGAAGGAAGGAACTTTCTCATATTCTAGAGTCTAAAAGTCCAAAATCAAGCTGTCAGCAGGGTTGGTTCCTTATAAGGACCATGAAGGAAGGACCTGCTCCAGGCCTCATTCCTTGGCTTATAGATGGCTGTCTTCTCCATGTCTTCACATCATCTTCCTTCTTAAGTGTGCATGTTCAAAGTTCCTCTTTTTTCTTTTAATTTTGTTTGGGTTTTAAAAATTAGTATTATTGGCGGGCACGGTGGCTCATGCCTGTAATCCCAGTGCTTTCGGAGGCTGAGGCGGGTGGATCACCTGAGGTCAGCAGTTCGAGACCAGCCTGACCAACATGGAGAAACCCCATCTCTACTAAAAATACAAAATTAGCCAGGCACAGTGGCACATGCCTGTAATCCCAGCTACTCAGGAGGCTGAGGCAGGAGAATCGCTTGAACCTGGGAGGCAGAGGTTGCAGTGAGCTGAGATGGTGCTATTGCACTCCAGCCTGGGCAACAAGAGCAAAACTCCACCTCAAAAAGAAAAAATTATTATTATTATTATTATTATTATTATTATCATCATCATCTTAGAGATGGGGTCTTGCTCTGTTGCTCGGGCTGGAGTATAATGACAAATGTCAAAAATGTTGCATGAAATAGGACAAACAATTTTGAATTCATAGTTGAGCTTTCATGAAAGGAAAAGATAGTTTCAGAGACCAAAAGCAAAGAAAGAACTAAAACCTAGAGAGGATGCTACAGCATTCCTGGGAGGGTGGAAAGGATGGGTGCTGATCTCCAACACCTAGGGATTTGGATTTTACAGCTCATAGGAAAAGATCTCAGGCCACATGAGGTGGGAAATTAGAAACAAGATCCCCAAATAGGTCTAGATGAAAGGGTAAACTAAAAAAATTTAAAAATCCAACCAGTAATGGAAGGAAATTATAATAAAGAAGCTTAAAGGGCATAACCTGAATTGGGTGTGAAAAAAATAAAGCCTTGCCAAAAACAAGTTCATAATTTGAAACTACCAAAAACATGGAAAATCAATCAACATACACAACAAAAGCAATATTAGGCCCTCAGGGTCTTTAGATAATAGAGCTAACAGATGGAGACCATAATACATGTTCTAAGTAAAGACCTAAAAGACAAACTTAAAATATGAAAAAAGCCCAAGATACTATGTGAAAATAACAGACCTGAAAACAAAACAATTAGAATTTTTACAAATCAAAAGTATAGCGTGTTCATTACAAGTTCAATCGATTATTTATTTATTTATTTCTTTTAGAGGCAGGGTCTAACTCTGTCGCCCAGCTTGGAGAATCATAGCTCACTGCAGACTTGAACTCCTGGGCTCAAGCAATCCTCCTGCCTCAGCCTCCTGAGTAGCTGGGACACAAGCACATGCCACCACACCTGGGTAATTTTTATAAATTAAATTAAAACTGCAATTACTTTTGCACTGACCTAATTTCTTTTTCTGCTTTTTTTAAGAGATGAGGTCTCACTATGCTGCCTAAGCTGGTCTCAAATTCCTGGCCTCAAGCTATCTTCCCATCTCAGTCTCCCAAAGCACTGGGATTACAGGTGTGAGCAACTGCACCTGGCTCTCAGTAGATAGTTTACAAAGCAGTTAATATAAATATGAAGGGAAAATTAGTGAAATGGGAAACTGACCTGAGGGAGTACCCTGAAGACAGCTCACAGAGACAAAGCAAAACAAAGTCCTAATGTATTTATTTATATTCCAGAAAAAGAAAACAGAAATGGCAGGGGAAATACTCAAAATGAGAAAGACTAATAATGTTAGTGAAAGACATAAACCCTCCAATTCAGGAAAGAGAAATCCTGAGTATGGTAAATACAAAGCAATCCACAGTTAGAACTATTTTGGTGAAACCACAGAACCCGAAGACACTGAGAAGACCTTGGATGAAGCCACAGAGAAAAGAGAAGTAAGAAGACAATGAGACATAGTTTTGGGTGCAAAATGTTTATTAGTGATCAACTCCCAGGAGATGAAAAGGGTGGAAGGAGGACTGAGCAGAGGGAGAAATCACACTGTGATGTGGCCTGACAAGGCCTCAGCCAACCCAGCAGGGAGCTCAGAGGAAAGAGTGACCTTTCAGAGTGCCCTGCACTGGGCTGAAACAGCTGGCCAGGCCTGTCTATCCCTGCCATGCTCAGTTGCAGAAGGCAGGTATTCCGTAGAACATGATTTCAGGGGAAGCAGCCCTCTGCAACTAAGACAGACCTGAAAAGAGCTGCCAGGTAGAGGCTGTGTGATGGTCACAGTCCTCCCCATCTGGACAGGAAGTTTGTCCTGGAAGAGGGATCTGGGAGGCAAATCTCTGCATCTAACATAGGAGTTATCTACATGGAATGACAATTCAACTGACAGATTTTTTAATAGCAGCAATAACAGCAAGAAAACAAACCAAAATAAAACAAAAGATAATGGGATAATATCCTCAAAGAACTGAAAAAAAAATAATAATAATAACTGGCAGCCTGGATTTCAAATCCAGCCAACTTACCATTCAACAGTGAGGGTGAAATAAAGCCATAGTAACAAAGACTACAAGTGTTTACTACTAATTGACCCTCACCAACAAAACTACTAAAAGATGTGTTTCAGGATGAAGGAAAATGAAACAAAAAGGAAGGGCCGAAATGTAAGGAGTGATGAGCAAAGAAACATATAATCATATGGCCAAATTTCACTATATAAAATAGTGTTTTTAAGATGATTAATCTGTAGTGCATAAAAACAAGATGGAGCTAAAACTCAGGAAAATAGTAGTGTGTATGAAAAAGAGTGCCGTCAGAGTTAAAGCATTCAAAAATTCATATATTTGATAGGAGAAGGGTAAAGTTGTTTAACTTTAGATTTAAGTCAATTATGCTGTTAACACTCGAAGGGTCACCCCAGAAGGATAAAAATAGAGTGTTCAATTTCCAAACTAGTAGGAAGTTAAGGTTAAAATGTAAAAAAAAAAAACTCAAGTGAGCTATTAAAATGCAGGAGCAGAGGAAAAAATAGAAATAGAAAAGTCCAGGTAGACAGATAGCACAAAATAAGATAGAAATAAATTCAATACATCAGTAATGACAATAAATATAATCTAACTGTACTAATTAAAAGTCAGATATTGGCAGATTTTACACAAAAAACAAATCAACAACAAAATTCAGATATATGTTGCTTAAAGAGACATATAGCTAAAGCAAAAAGATGCAAAGAGGTTGAAAATAAAAAATGAAAAAAGATGTACCATGTACACACTAACCAATAACAATATAGCTATAGTGTCATCGAAAGCATTTTTAGGAATAAAGATGGTTGCTATGTTATAATAAAAAGATAAAAGGAAAACATCAACAGGAAGATTCAGCAATTCAAAATGTTATGTTTTTAATATTAGAGCATCAAATATAGAATGGGAATTTATAATCAAAGTAGAAAGTTTCAACACATCTTACAGTAACTGACAGATCAAGAAAACACAAAATTAGTAAGAACATGGAAGATTTAAAATAATAAAGTTAAGAAAATACCATTGTGATTATGTCTTCACTGGTCTAAAACCTTCCATGACTCCCTATTGCCCATAGTATCAGATTGAAATTCTTCTTCTTGACCCTAAAGTTGCACCACAGTTGGCACCACCCTGACCATTTGCCAAGCTTATTTCTTACCTGTCCCCAACATAAATCATCTATTCTAGGCAAATCAAATTGCTAGTGAACCAGAAAGAAGAAGCTTTATGATGTAGTGTTTATGTTCATGGACTCTGAGATTGGACTGCAAAGGTTCAAATCCTGATTCTACCAACTATTAACTGCATAGTAACTTAATAACTTAATCTTTATGACCCTCAGTCTTCTCATCTATAAGATGAGGATATTGATAACATCTACCTCTTAGGCCTATTGTGAAGATTTATACAATCAGTGCCTGACATATTACACTTGCCATAAGTATTAGCTACACACCTTTATTCATATTGTTACCATCTACTGGAATGCTCCTTTCCTTCTCCTGTCTATTAAAACTCAGGCTCAAAAGCCAACTCAGGATCTTCCTCTTTCATAAAGCCTTCACCAGTTACTCCCTACAGCCTTCATTTATCTCCCTCTCCTACAATACAGTAATTCTTAACCTTGTGAAAGAGGGATAGAGTCACCGATGCCTTTAAGAATCTGATGGGAAAAAATCTTCTATTCATAAAAATGCACATGCATACACACATTTGCATAAAACATCAAGGGATTCATGTCCCTCTGAAGTTCACCTATGGATCCCCAATTACAAACATCTGACTTCAAGTCTGTGCTTCACCATCACCCACCCTGTTCTCCTGAGGCCATCTTAACAAAAGCACAGACTGCTACATGGAGCTTGAAGAGGCACAGAGAGAAGCTGGTGAAGCTCACTTCAAACACAAGGAAATTCACAGAGAGGTAAAGTGGCTGGCCAAAGTCATATACAACTGTGGAGTGACAGAGATGGAGCTGGAGGCTGTCCCCTGACTACCCCTGTAGAGTTCTTTGCAAAAGTGTGCTTGACGAACTAATCTCCAACTCATAGAACTCTAAAACTGAGAAATCATGTTAGCCCATTTTTCAGGTGGGGTGATGATCTCTTAGGGAATTTATCCCCAGGTAATCAGGCCAAAAATCCCAAGACTCATACTCAGAATAATAATTACTAAACATACTAGTAATGTTTTGTTTTTGTTTTCTTTTTTTTTTTTTACTTTACTTCCTTGTATTAAAATTTCCTCACTAACTTTCTCTGAAGCAACATCAAACTAGGAAGCACAAACCTGTCCCAATTTTATTATTTGCAGAAGTTAATTTTGAAGCTGTCTTTAAAACTTTTCTGTAACTGTAATAATCAAAGGACATCATCAGTTCTAGATCTTGAGCTAGAAAAGAGATAGTCAATCCACAATGCTTCCATTCTCAGATTCAACTTTATAAACATAAATATTTTATAAATATCTCCTCTATCTTCTTCTCTACGACATTTTGCCAGAACAAGTAACAAACAATAAAATGGACTATATGCTGCACATTCTCTCTTTAATGGTAAGCAAAGAAAAAAGAAAAGAATTACAAATAAGCTATAAAACACAATAATCAGCCTCCACATAATTAAAAACTGATTGACATTTGTATAGTCACAGACTCCTTGTGCACACAGGAAGCTGTTTCAATAAGTGAAATCATACAGTCAGCCTAGGAAATGAGATAAATGACTCAGAAAGAGGGGGAGGTTTGTAAAATGAGATATCCTGGAAAAAACTTTAATCAACAACTAGGAAAGAAAGCACTTTATAAGAAAACAACATTGGAGCACCTGAAGGATGGAGGTTTGAAGCAAAAGAAAAGGATCATAGAGATGAATTGTAAAGGCCACCTATTCAAAACCCTTCATTTTCAAGATAAATGAGACCTAAACTTTGTTTCCTTTGAAATTCAGAGACTTTCCAGGGAAGAAAATCCCAGATACACCATAAGAAGTCAGCTTCCTCAGCTAAAAATTCACAGTATTTTGGATAATGAGGCAAGGGAAATAAACATTAGGAAATGCCAGGAACATTATTTATACATTCTAAATAAGTTCTGTTTAGGCCTGGGGGAAAGCACCTATGCTAGAATCAACTGGATCTTCTGCATCCCCAAGCGGCCCAGGGAGCTGACAAGACTGGTGCACTCTCAGAGGCTGACAAGTACACAGTGACACCTACTTGCCACTAAGAGGTTCTTCCCTTTGCTATCTTCCTTTGGCAAGTAAAAACACTTTGAAAAAGAAGTGTAGGCTACAGAACTGACCACGTATGTGGTCAGAGTTTTGGTTTTTCTATCCATTGTTTTCACTTTTCATAGATGTGTTCTAAAAAATAATGGGTTAATAATGTTTAGAAATAATTCACGGTTAAAAAGGGCCAGGAATTCATGTTTATTAGGCATAGTTACAACTTCATAACTTCCCTGTGTATTCTTAATATTGCTCTAGTGGGAAGTTTAAAAGAAAAATTTGATTGGCAGTTACTTCATTTAGAAAGGATTGATATTTCATACATGGCCTATGACTACAAAGGCAAATTGAAGGCTGCATGGCAACAAGGTTGCTTTCCTTCGGGGAAAGATATTCCAGACTCAACTGCCTCGTCTGGAGTAAATCTACTCTAAATCAGTTTACAAAAACTGTTCAGGTATTACTGATTAATAAAAATCCAAAAAGATTTTTTACTCATTGTAACTTTAAATTTGAAAATTAAAATGCAATTAAAATGACAGACTAATAAGCAGATCTAAATTTTCTGTTATTAGATTCTTTGAGTGCAAATATCCCTAAAATTCTGGAAATTTAGCTTTCCATTTTATATCAATCTTCCATCCATGTAACTGATCTCCTTATAGAAGTAAAATCTAAAGCCTAATACCAATCTCATTCTCTTAGGATACGATGATGATGTTTTATGAATAAAAACTATCAGTTAGTGGTACTTATTTATCTTATAGGCGGTAATAAGATTGTGGCAAATGCAAAAAACTGCATCTAGCAATTTTTGGAAAATAAAAACCATTGTGTCTTTTACAGCATTGGAGGTCAGAAAAACAATGCCCCAAAGTAAGGTGCTTTGGCATGCTGAGTACTTTGAGCTGGAGGATGCTGGAAGGACCCTAGAAACAAAGTCTCTCTCTGGTCTTCTCCTGCCCTCCTGTCTCCTGGTCCCTCTTTTACCCTAAGGCAGGCCATAGAAATCAGAATTCCTCTTCCCCACAGCGGGTCATAGAAACTAAACATATTTCTCTCAACTTCCATTGCCTTTCTGCATATGAATTGGTCATAAAGAAATTCTCTGGTCTACCTTGTCTGATAGTAGATCATAAAACCCTTATTCCAGAAGGGGTCCTGCTCTATACCGAGGAGGAAGGAATGCCACACAGAGAGGCCAAGAAGAATCCAAATAGACAGGCCTTGCTGGGTTGTTCCCTTTCAATCTATTACATTAGATTATTTCCTTTTTGTCCAATCCCATTTTTACATGGTTGTCCACTCTTCATTGAATCTAAGCATAAAAATGGACAGTTTTCCCTTAGGTCTTTGGGTCTTCATTGTGAAGGCTTCCGTGTCATGCAAAACTTTGACTGAATAAATTTGCCGTGCTTTTGTCTTGTTAACCTGTCTTTCATTATAGGAGTGTCAAACATGACAACCCCCCACCCTTTTCTATCTTTTTTTTTTTTTTTTTTTTTTTTTGAGATGCTCTGTCAGCCAGGCTGGAGTGCAGTGGCCCAATCTCGGCTCGCTGCAACCTCTAACCTCCCAGGTTCAAGCAATTCTCCTGCCTCAGTCTCCTAAATAGCTGGGATTACAGGTGCCCGCCACCACATCTAGCTAATTTTTGTATTTTTAGTAGAGACAGGGTTTTGCCATGTTGGCCAGGCTGGTCTCAAACTCCTGACCTCAGGTGATCTGCCCACCTCGGCCTCCTAAAGTGCTGAGATTATAGGCATGAGCCACAGCTCCCGGCAGCCATGACCCTTTTGAGGGCTGAGGAACGGTATCACAGCATTTTCACCCAGCAACAGAGACCAAAACAATTCAAATCAGTTCCAAAAGTCTACCATCATACCATCATTTTTACTATCCTAAAATCCAAAGTTCTTTGTAGATGAATGTACAAAGTTTGGTTGTTTTTCTATCTGCTTCTACATTAACTATACAAACTGCTATATCTTCTTTGTTCCTCTTTAAAATAAAATAAACTTTCAGAACAGGTTTCTCACTAAGACTGAAATACATAAATACAAGTTTTGTCTATGATTAAGAATTTTTTTTTCCTCTAAGTACTTCCAAATTAAAATTACAAATCAGTAAAAATGAGCCATGTGAAAATAATGTAAGCATTTCAAGGGCCCTTTTCTCCTATTTTATCAAATTACTGGCACATTGAATTTCCCAGACAAAAATACTTTTATAAACTATGTTCACAGTAGGATTAAAGAATGGTTGAATCATCCCTGACAATTTCCGCTACCAAAAAGAGGCAATTGAAAAAAGAGACATTTAGAAAGTAAATCTAAGTTAATGTGGCATCAAAGAATGAAAAAGAAATTTCTTACAAAAATGTTTTACTGACCAACATAGTTATATTTTAAGGGAACATGAAAGGTATTGCTTTCAAGGCTTTAACCTTCTTGTTCCTGTTTTGGGAAAAACTCTCTCTTCCAGGTTCACTTTACAATAATTGCTACAAAAATATAATCGCTGCTTTTTCTGCCCTGCACCTCACCTCACTTTTGCCTTTCTTGAGGAATGTTCTTAAGGCTCTAGAGAGAGCTAAGATGGAAAATAAGAGTGGGGAAGAAATACTTGGAAAACAAGCATAAGGAGGACTATCATGACATGTGACTAAAACATAGTTGTTTGGGGCCAGATCATGAACATCCAAGACCAAGAACAGTCGTTATTTCATTAAGGAGAAAGGAGAATCTTTGAGAAGAGTGATTTGGCCAGATGCACAAAAGGTAAAGCTTCAGGACTGCCCTGAAAAGAGTATGGAAGCAGGAAATGTTGGGATGCTCCTAGGATGGTTCCCAGGATATCAGTCAGGGCAGCAAACAGGCAGTGGGTAATTTAAGAAAGATAAACAAAGAATACTTGCAGAGATGTGGGCAGTTTAAGGAAACTAACAAAGAACGGTAGTGCTGCATTAGCAGAGAACTATAATCACTTCTAGGCCTGCAGCAACCAAGTGAGCAGCTAGAGGAGCAGGAGAAGGATGGCTGCGTGGACAGGGCTACCTGATGGGAGCTGTGGCCTTTTGATGGACTTTTAATGGCAATCTGTATACATGCCCTCACTCTCTTCACACCTTCTGATCTTCTGTCACTGCCCCTGCTGACCAAACCCAGTTGGAAGCCAGGGACAGAGTGGAGAAAGAATATGGAGAAGCAGATGAAAGAGATCCAGTCTAGGAAAATAGTGGCAAGGTCATGGCAGTGGGAATGGAAAAGGTATAATACAGAGATAAACCAAACAAAACTTTTACATTGTTTGGATTTGGAGATAAGAAGAGAAAAGTCAAGGATGATGTCATAGTTTCAAGCCCAAGTTCTAGACTAGAATGATGATAATATCAACTGAGTTGGTCTTTACTAATTCTCAATGCCAGCACAGTGCCTCAGGCATTAAAGCCTTCTATAAACATTTCCTGGGAGAAAAAGAGGGGCTGGATGATGGATGGATGGATGGATGGATGGATGGATGGATGGATGGATGATGGAAGGAGAAGCAAATTTGGGAGATGATGATGTGTTATGTCGTTTTAGACATACTGAGTTTAGAATATGGTGAAAAAGCCCAGTAGGTAGTTGAAGATTTAATCCTAGAGCTCTGAAAAAGAAAGAATGATGTATCTGTAAGAACCAGCTGCACAAAAGTGGTAGCTGACACCATGCAAGTAGATGATATGTGTCATAGAGAGCACATAGAGAGAAAAAGTGGGATCTGATAACCAAACTTAGGATCTCTCTGTATTTATGGGACATAAGGAGGAAGGGAAACCAACAAAGGAAAAAGACAACATATACCACCATTTGTTGTACTATTAATATATATTCATTCTTTTTTAATGAAGGGGACTTTATTTATTTCAGAATTAGGGCCTCGCTCTGTTGCCCAGGCTGGAATGCAGTGGCACCATCACAGCTCAGAGTAACTTCAAACTCCTGGGCTCAAGGGAGCCTTCCTCAGCCTCCTAGTAGCTGGAACTACAAACACATGCCACCATGGCCAGCTAATTTTTTTGTTTTTTGTAGAGACAGGGTCTCACCATCTTGCTCACACTGGTCTCAAACTCCCAGTCTCAAGGGATCTTCCCGCCTTGGCCTCCCAATGTTCTGAGATTACAGGTGTGAGTCACCACACCTGGCCAGGGCCTTCTTTTTCTGGACACCGTATAGTCTTGCCTAAAATAAGAATGATACAAATGCAACCTGGAGACCACAACTTACTCACTTACCTCAGTAAGATTTTTTTTTAAGCCCAAAATCCCAATCTTACTGCTTTTGCTCACCTTGAATCTAACACAATCAATATTAATAACCTTTAATTAGATAACCCTATAATGTTTATGCTTTCAAACAATCATTTATTGAATGCCTAATATATGCCCAGCACTATGTGGAAGTAAAAATCATTCTCTAGTCTTCAAGGAAATTAAAATCAATTTAGACTACTAAAAAAACCACTGAATATGGCTGAGCACGGTCATTCATGCCTGTAATCCTAGCATTTTGAAAGGCCAAGGTAGGTGGATCAGGAGTTTGAGACCAGCCTGGGTCACATGGCAAAACCCCGGCTCTACAAAAAATACACACACACACACACACACACACACACACAGCCAGGTGTAGTGGCACATGCCTGTAGTCCCAGCTTCGTAGGGGGCTGAGGCAGGAAGGCAGGAAGTTCACTTGAACCCAGGAGGTTGAGGCTGCAGTGAGCCGAGATCGTGCCACTTCACTCCGGCCTGGGTGACAAAGTGACACCCTGTCTAAAAAAAAAAAAAAAACACTGAACATAAAACAGAGCTCAATTAAAAGCTGACCTGTATGCTCCAGATCATACCATTTAACACTTGTCAACCTCTGCTCTTTTTTACCTAATTCAGAAGACTGACAGAGAAGCTAACTCCTATATATCTGTACTTCCTATTAAAGGTCCAATGATGTTACATTATATAGTTAATTTCTTCTTACCTTTCTTCCCCAGTATTCCATCATAAGGTCTCAGTTATCTTTGCACCTAGTGTCTGGCACATGGTAGCCATTCAATTAAATGTGTGTCAAGTGAATGAATGAATAAGAAACCAAGCCAAGCTTGTAGCAGTCATACCAATACATTCAACTCTCTCCTATGGCAAATCCCAAAAGTTTAAGGCTCAAGGCAGTTAGCTAATATGGTCTTTGACATAGCCTTGGCTACATGGGATGACTGATGTTAAAGCCTTGATGCTGAAGTTAAAGTAGATTCAGGGGGAAAAAAACAGCAAATTCTAAAATGCTTTTGGATAAGAGAAAGGCTAGTTCAATGCTGAAACTAAACTGAGTCTATTTGCTAATTGCTGTTAAGTTAATTTCATTGGTTAATTCTCCAGCATAACCCCCTCTAGGATAAACCTGGCCCCCAGTGAAAGGAAGATAAATCCTGTAAACCACACAATCAACAGTGCCTCTGATACTCAAATGTACATACTAGTCACCTACAGATCTTATTAAAATAAACGTTCTGATAATTTACATCTAGAGTGAGGCCTGAGATTCTGCATTTCCAACAAGCTCCCAGGGGATATTATGCTGCTGGTATGCAGACCACACTTTAATAAGTATCAAGAGCTTGGATGACAATCAGAGAACACATCTACAGACTTAAAGCCAGAGTTAACATATCTCTTGTTCTTATACTTCCTAGCTGCATAACTTTAGATAAGTCATTTCACCTCTCTGAGCCCTCCTTGTTTCATCTGTGAAAATAATATAGTTAATACAATAATTAATAACATAGTTAATACTAATAGCTAACACATATTGAGTTCTTACTATGTAGCAGGAACTAATGTTTCATGTTTGTCAATTTATACATAAGGCTTTAGGTCAAACATCCTCTCCAAGTAATTGTGACCTGATACCTGACTGTAGGCCATTTGGCTCAAGAACCACTGCAGAACACCATGTAGCACTGCCTCTCCAGCTTAGCTCCCAGAGCCTATGAAAACGAAATAATAATCGGTATTTAGCTAACTTGTATCGAGTACTCATATGCTCCAGGCCCTCGTTTAATCCTCCCTTGGAAGATATTAACTCATTTATCTTATAATCACCCTAGGAAGTATTTTTATCCTTATCTCACAGGCCTTAAAATGGCCTCAACAAGTAAAATTGCTGAAGGACCAGCAGTGGCACAGTCAGGATTGGAACCTAGGCAGTGTAACTGCAGAGCCTGGCGGAGAGTGTAACTGCAGAGCGTGGGGTAGTTTCAGCATTGTACTAGACTGATTGAACTAGAGTAGGTTCTGTAACTGCAGAACCCCGGAGCTCCAAGTCAGCTAGCTCGCTAGGGTCGGTGCACACCTGCGCCCACTCAGGACAGCTTCATTGCCAGAGCCACTGACTCCCAAAACAAAACGAATCTTCTACAATTAGCTCTGTGTGTATCTGTGGGATGTTATCTTTCTCGTGCCACAACTAGGAACCCGGAAAGCAAATTATGACTCCGGTGAAACAATTTGGCCCTAAGAAGGGTGATTGTCTAAACATCTTCACAACGGATTTACACAGAAATTGTAACATGCACTTGATTGGAAACCCACACCACAGGCAGTCCCAGGAATTTGTACCCGCCCTGGTCCTGGACCGCCCCTCCGGATTGCGCCCCAAGACTGTCCCCGGACCACCATCCTGCCACCACACCCTGAACTGCCCTCCCCCAGGACCGCCCCCCAGGACCGCCCTCTCTAGACCGTCAGCGAGACTGTCCCAGGACCGCCCCCTGGACCGCCCCCGCGCCCCGCTGCATCCTGGGAATCGTAGTCCCAACCCTGCTCTGGAACTAGAAGTGCCGGCTGCTGGCGCCAGCTCCGCCTCTATCAGACGTCAGCCTAAAGGTCCCGCTTCTAATCCCATCATCTCTCCATACCGCCCTCTGCCGGCCTTTCCTCTGGTTGCCCGGATGGCGAGCCGGTTCCGGGCGCTCCGGAAGCGAACCTTTCTTTTCCGGATTGGGCATCCCGGCGTCTGCACGTGGTTATGTTGCCGGAGTTTGGGCCGCCGCTGTAGGAAAAGTAACTTCAGCTGCAGCCCCAAAGCGAGTGAGTCGAGCCGGAGCCATGGAGGGCCAGAGCGTGGAGGAGCTGCTGGCAAAGGCAGAGCAGGACGAGGCAGAGAAGTTGCAACGCATCACGGTGCACAAGGAGCTGGAGCTGGAGTTTGACCTGGGCAACCTGCTGGCTTCGGACCGGAACCCCCCGACCGGACTGCGGTGCGCCGGACCCACGCCGGAGGCCGAGCTACGGGCCCTGGCGCGGGACAATACGCAATTGCTCATCAACCAGCTGTGGCAGCTGCCCACGGAGCGCGTGGAAGAGACGATAGTGGCGCGGCTGCCGGAGCCCACCACACGCCTGCCGCGAGAGAAGCCTCTGCCCCGGCCGCGGCCACTTACACGCTGGCAGCAATTCGCGCGCCTCAAGGGCATCCGTCCCAAGAAGAAGACCAACCTGGTGTGGGACGAGGTGAGCAGCCAGTGGCGGCGGCGCTGGGGCTACCAGCGCGCCCGGGACGACACCAAGGAATGGCTGATTGAGGTGCCCGGCAATGCCGACCCCTTGGAGGACCAGTTCGCCAAGCGTATTCAGGCCAAGAAGGAACGAGTGGCCAAGAACGAGCTGAACCGGCTGCGTAACCTGGCCCGCGCGCACAAAATGCAGCTGCCCAGCGCGGCCGGCTTGCACCCTACCGGACACCAGAGTAAGGAGGAGCTGGGCCGCGCCATGCAGGTGGCCAAGGTCTCCACCGCCTCTGTGGGGCGCTTCCAGGAGCGCCTCCCCAAGGAGAAGGCGCCCCGGGGCTCTGGCAAGAAGAGGAAGTTTCAACCCCTTTTCGGGGACTTTGCAGCCGAGAAAAAGAACCAGTTGGAGCTGCTTCGTGTCATGAACAGCAAGAAGCCTCAGCTGGATGTGACGAGGGCCACCAATAAGCAGATGAGGGAGGAGGACCAGGAGGAGGCCGCCAAGAGGAGGAAAATGAGCCAGAAGGGCAAGAGAAAGGGAGGCCGGCAGGGACCTGGGGGCAAGAGGAAAGGGGGGCCGCCCAGCCAGGGAGGGAAGAGGAGAGGGGGCTTGGGAGGCAAGATGAATTCCGGGCCGCCTGGCTTGGGTAACAAGAGAAAAGGAGGACAGCGCCCAGGAGGAAAGAGGAGGAAGTAATAGTTTCTCACTGTCAGACCCGTCTGAAAACCAAGGACTATAAATACTAAGTGTTAAGTTCTAGGTACTTGTACGGGGACTCAGAAGGACCTGGCCGCTCCCTTCATTGAGTTTAAAGGGACAGGATTGCCCTTCCCTCAAGAGAATATGTAAGTGTTGGACTGCAGAAATTAATGTTTTTCCCACAACCGAGACTTTGGCTGCAGATTAAGAACTTATTTGAGGATTTAAGAATTAGGGAAATAATTTGGTAAACCAGGAATGAGTTCTATTCTTAAACAGCCTTTTTTATTTTTAACTTTGGATATAGGGTGAGGTAGAGTTGGCCATATTTCAGACTTAGATTGACGTATATGTTTCTGCATTATTTTTACAACAAGCTTGTGTATCAGAGCGGGGGGGGGGGGGGGGGGCGGGGAAGGGAAAGAAAACAGTTTCAGAATTGGATAGGCAAGTGACTGTTTTAAAGGTTAAGTAATAAAGATGTCTTATCTAGTGTGGCTTTTAACTTTCTGACTATTGGGTAGAAATTGTACATGAAGCCAGTTACCTGGATACCTGGTACAGATTATTTTTGTTTACTTTCTAAAAAACACAAAGCAGGCCGGGCGGAGTGGCTCACTCCTATAGAGTCCCAGCACTTTGGGAGGCAGAGGCGGGCGGATCACCTGAAGTCAGGAGTTTGACACCAGCCTGGCCAACACACTGAAACCCCATCTCTACTAAAAATAAAAAAATTAGACGGACATGGTGGCTGGTACCTGTAGTCTCAGCTACTTGGGAGGCTGAGGCGGGAGGATCGTTTGAACCTGGGAGGCAGAGGTTGCAGTGAGCCCAGATCACACCACTGCACTCCACTCCAGCCTGGGCAACAGAGGGACCTCAAAAAAAAAAAAAAAAAAAAAAAGCAGTTAAATTATAATAGTTGCAGTGAGACCACTTTCAAACTTATACTTCTTTTGGTATCAAATATAATATTCAAAGTAGTAAAACCAATGGCTGTTTTTTAAAAAAGATTTTATGCTTTTCAACACTGAACACATGGATTTCCTGTAAATGATCAATTTGGGCTTCATTGACTAATGGTAACAATCCTCATTAATCCAGAAAACACTTAAATCTCTCTACATTTGTATCCCCAGTTGTGTGTGTGTGTTTATGTGTGTGTGTGTGTGTGTGTTTTTAAGCTTGACGTCAGGTATAGTTTTGTTTGGGGAAGAAAGAAACAGACCCATAAGATTCTTAATTAAGACATTATTATCGTTTTTTTGTTTGTTTGTTTGTTTTTCAGTTCCAGGGTACACGTGCAGAATGTGCATGTTTGTTACATAGGTAAACGTGTGCCATGGTGGCTTGCTGCACCATCAATCCATCACCTAAGTATTAAGCTTCTCTGCCCCCTTCTGTCCCCTGCGCCAGGCCCCAATGTGTGTTGTTCCCCTCCCTGTGTACATGTGTTCTCATAGAACATTATTATCTTTTGATTCATTTGTCAAGTTGGCCTGAGCTGGTTTGGTTAGGAGGTGAAATGTTTATGTAGCTGTCCTTGGTCTTCTTCCTGTCCGTCAGTCTCTTCCAGTTTGATCTCAAATTCATTTCTATAAAACTTAATATCTCCTGTAAAGGATTCAGATTTCATAGTAACAGATTGCTAAAAATGCACATGTTTAGTTGTTACTGCCTTTGGATACTTTCTGATAAAGTTGAGCTTTGTCGTTAATCAGCTTTTCCACTGGGGCATGGAAGATATGGCACTGCCAAGCCCTCCCGGAGCATAGCCTAATCATGGCAAATTTTAACTATTGATGAAACCATTTTGCTTTCGTCAAAAGCAAAGCCATTCACAGAGTATTTAGCAAAGACCCTCGGGCTCTGCTAGGTTCTTGTTTACTGTTAAAACAGTTTAAAGACAGGGTCTTAATCACTTACAATACTCCCAGAAGGGAAAGTCATATTTTAAAGGATTCACAAATCCTTTAAACATGGAAAAAAATGTCCCTGGTCCTCTCCCTTTCCCCAAGTCCTCAACATGTGAAAAATAGAGGATAAGTAAAGAGATTTGACGCCGGACCCGAGGCCTTGCGGAGCAGTTACCTACGGCAATGTCAAGGATGGATGGTGCGAGTGCCGCTGGGGCAGCTGGGGTTCTGGTTCTTACTCCGTGGGAAAATGGCCCTGAGCCCGACTGGGCTGGGGCTTAGACAGGTGACCCGGCAGAGCGGGTGGGCAGGCGCGGCCTCCGTGATTGGCCAGCGAAGGGGGCGGTGTAGGACCCAGGGAGGGTAGAGGACTCCCAGCGCCATGGCCGCAGCCGCCCGGGACCGGGTTGCGCACTTGCTGAGGCAACTGCAACGCGCAGCGTGAGTGCGGGGCCGGCGGGCGGGCAGGGGACCGCAGGATGCCACTGTGCCCACGCAGCCCCTTGGGTGTGACCCGCTCGGATCCTGCGTAGTCTTCTCCGCTTGCTTTCAAGAATTCGGGGAAAGGGATACTGCCCTGAACTCCCACCGCGCGCCAGGCGGAACAGTCAGGTCGCAGAATGCGCGATGCAGCCTCGCAGGGCGCAGTGAGGCAGCCTTTACTCTGTCTACCGTTAAGGAAACTGAGGCCCAGAGAGGACCTGGTCCCACATCGTAGCAGGCAGTGGAGAGCTTGGCATGGTGGCCAAGACACATTCATGTATGCAGTTGATACATATTTATTGGGCATATATTACGTGCCAAAAACTATTCTAGGTTCTGGGGATACAAAGATGAAAGGCTCTGGAGCAGTTTGAGGTCTAGTGGGGAATGGGATGAGGGGATGAGGCTAAAACCGGCCACAGCAGACTGGGTGTAGAAGGGAAGGACAGATGTGAGAAGTCGCAGAGTCACACTCCTTGGCACATACAGGGAGTCAGGGTTTCAATGTTATGACACGCCTGACTCCCTGCAGAAATGCGAGGTACATCCTGGTCACCTGACAAATACTTGCTGACCATGCAAGTGCATAAGTCTGTCTGGGAAACATGGCAAAGTTTGAGCTCACAGGTGGAGATCAGTAGGAGGAAAGGTGAGGGACTGGAGAGGAATGTCAAGCAGAGAGAAGAGCAACACCAGCGATGGAGATGCAGTCCCAGGACACAAAAGTCAAGTAGACCTACCTTCATAGGAGAAGACAGCTGATAAAAGACCATGAATAAGAATATAGCTAATACCATGAGCCAGGCAGTGTCCTACACACTTTGAATGGACTATCAGTATAATAGTAACTCTAATCCTTTCACTGACCCTGTGACATACGGTATTGTCATCCTCATAGATAAGGAAATAAAGACATGGGGAAGAATTTGTCCAGCGTCACACAGCTAAGCAAATGGCACAGTCATAATTTGAACCCAGGTACTCTGGCTTCCCAGTCCTTGTTCTCAGGCCTGTACTAAGGAATTTGAATTGTGTCCTGTAGATAATGGAAAGCCATTGAACAGTATTTCTCACCATGAAACACTGATACCTTAAAATGTCCCATAACAAAAGAATTCCATGGCCAAATAAGTTTGGGAAGCTCCTTACTGCTGTATTGCCCTCTTGGAGAATCAAAATATACATTAGACATGCAGGGCTCTAAGAAGCTACAGAAAAAAAAAACTAAAGCTGTGTTGAAATTTTTTGTTCTAAACCTGTGTCATAGAATTCTTTGTCACACAACACCATTCATATCCCATGGAATCAGTGTCACACACAGAATGTTTTTGGAACGGTTGCATGAGAAGGGAGTGTGGCATCATCAGAACTGTGTTAGCGCATTCTGGTGGAAATGTGAAGAGGAAGAACTAGAGGTCATTGTCCTGCTCCAGTCTAAAGATAATGGCTTCATGCACGGAGAGGCAGTTCCTTGGGTAGATAGAAATGTTGAGTGGTTGGTTAGAATCCACAGGATTTTGTATCTGAATAGTTAAGAGTTGAGATTTCTGGCTTGGGCACCAAGTAAACAGTGGGCTCATTTACCAAGGCAGGGACTGTAGGAGGGTTAGTGTTAGGAGGAAGATGGCAACTTCAGTCTAGGGCATTTTGAGTTGAGCATGCTTCTGGTACATTCAGATGGAGACCCTCAGTAGGTGATTGAAAGCATTGTTCTGGGGCTCAAGAGTGAGTTGGGAACAACCCATCCATGTGTACAGAGGACAGTTGAAGCCTTAGCAAAACTCTAACCTAGAAGGAAACAGCTAAGGGTGAATTCCTGGGGAGCAGCACTGCCACAGCAGGAGTAGCAAGATGGTGCTTTCTTCTGCACGTGCTTATTTTTCTAATAGGGTAAACATTCTAAAAGTGGGAGATTTCCGATGAAAATCCTGGAAAATTGGAAAGTGACATCATTGGGCCCATGTTTCATCAGGGAAAAGTGGTCTAGGGCATGGGGTGATGTGTGGCCACCTCTATAGGACAGAGCATGCACTCTGGGCTTCTGCCCAATGCATTCCATAGAGCAGCTGCACTGACAACTGAATGGAGGGGAAAGAACCAGCACTGAAGAAGACAGAGGCAAGGTGTGGCCTGGCCAGAGAGGTTGTGGGAATGCCCTGGAGGGCAAGAGTCATATTCTCTCTCCAGATGTGCAGCCCTTAGCTAGGCAGGGTGGCGGGTGCCAGTGGTCCCAGCTACTCAGGAGGCTGAGGCAGGAGAATCACTTGAACCTGGGAGGCATAGTTTGCAGTGAGCAGAGATCAGGCTGCTTCATTCCAGCCTGGGCTACAAAGCAAGACTCCGTCTCAAAAAAAAAAAAAAGATGTGCAGTGCAGCCCTGCTTTGGCTGTGTTCTCTCTGGGGTACAGCAGGGAACAAAACAACCTAACCATGCCATGCATGGGGCACAAGGGACAGATGACAAACTAGTTAGTAAAATTGAGAGTACATTAGCTGTTGACAGTTATTAAAGAGAACATAAAGTGGACTGGAACATTGAAGGAAGGGATGCAATTTTTGAGGTGTTCAGAGCAGCCCTCAGTGTGTTAGTTTCCTACAGCTGTTGTAACAAATTATCATGAACCTGGTGGTTTAACACACATTTATCTTCTTAACAGTTCCAGAGGTCGGAAGTCCAAAATTCGTTTTACTAGGCTGAAGCCAAGGTGTGAGCAGAGCCACACTCCCTCTTGAGTAAGGCTCAGAGGTGCCGCAGAATCCACTTACTTGCTTTTTTCCAGCTTCTGGATCTGTACCTTCCGTTCCTTAGCTTGTGGCCCCTTCGTCCATCTTCACAGCTGGCACCCATCTTGCTTCAGTGCTCACATTTCTGTCTTTTGGGTCAAATCTCCCTTTGCCTCCCTTTTATAAGGATATGAGTGATTGCATTTAGGGCCCACACAGATCATCCAGGATAATCTCCCCATCTCAAGACTTTTTTTTTTTTTTTTTTGAGACACAGTCTTGATGTCACTTAGGATGGAGTGCAGTGATGTGATCATGGCTCACTGCAGTCTTGAATTTCTGGCCTCCTCAAAGATCTTCCCACCTTAGCCTCCCAAGTAGCTGGGACTACAGTGCACACCATCATGCTCAGCTAATTTTATTTTTTGTAGAGATGGAGTCTCACTATGTTTCCCAGGCTGTTCTTGAACTCCTGGCCTCAAGCAGTCCTCCCACCTCAGCCTCCCAAAGTGCTAGGATTACAGGTATGCGCCACAACACCTGGCAAGATTCTTTTTTTTTTTTTTTTTTTTTTTTTTTGAGATGGAGTCTTGCTCTGTCGCCCAGGCTGGAGTACAATAGTGTGATCTTGGCACGCTGCAACCTCCACCTCCTGGGTCTGAGCGATTCTCCTGCCTCAGCCTGCCGAGTAGCTGGGACTACAGGCACACACCACCACACCCGGCTAATTTTTGTACTTTTAGTAGATACGACGTTTTGCCATGTTAGCCAGGCTGGTCTTGAACTCCTGACCTCAGGTGATCCGCCCGCCTCGGTCTCCCAAAGTGCTGGGATTACAGGTGTGAACCACTTCGCCCAGCCAGGATTCTTAATCATATCTGCAAAGTTCCTCTTACCGTATAGGGTAACATTCACAGATTCCAGGATTAAAACCTTATCTTCAGGAGCGACTACTCAGCTGACCACACTCACTGAGAAGGTAATGGTTGCAGAAAGACCAGTGGATGGAGAAAGCAAACCCTGTGGCTTTCAGGGAAGGTACGCAGAGGTGAAGCATACCTGGGTATGGAGCAGAGTGAATAGTGGGGAGATGGGAGTGTGGGCCAAGGGTGACCCCAAGATTTTCTGGCGTGAACAACTGGAAGGATGAAATTGCCATTCGATGGGGATGGGGAAGGCTGTGGGAAAAGCAGGCTTGAGAGAACACCAGGAGCTCAGTCTTCCATAGGGAAAATGTTGATGCTTCATAGACTTCCAAGCAGAGATGCCAAGTGGGCAGGTGAACCTGGAGTTCAGGAGAGATGCCCAAGCCAGAAAGATAAATTTGGAAGTCATCAACATCAAAGGTATTTGAGACCATGAGACCAGGGGAGGTCACTAAGAGACTGAGTGTGGGAAGAAAAGAAAATGTTCCAGGACTGATCCCTGAGCCCTCCAGCGTTTGGAGTCAAAAATCATGAAAAGAAATGAAGCCAAGAGCAGCCAGTGTGGTGAGAAGAAAACTGAGTGGTGCCCTGGAAGCCAGGGAAGAACATGTTTCCAGGAAGGAGGGAGTGATCAGGAGAATGCCGCTGACACATCGGGTACCGTGAGGACAGAACTGAACTGAGCAGGGTGGTTAGCTGGGTAGAGGGCATTAGTGAGCTGGGAAGTTGGTCAGTTGAGTGGGGATAAAAGGTGAAGGCAGGAGGTTCCAGAGGGAATGGGAGAAGATAAATCAGAAGAATGAGTATAGCCCGCTGAAGGGAAGGAGAGAGGTAAAAGTGGGAGTGGGAGAGGAAAGAGGAACAAGAGGTTTCTGGTTTTGTTATATAAGATGGAGGAAATACGCTTATGAATAAGCTTTAAAAAAATGCTGGTTGCTGATGGATAATGTCTAACAGGAAGGGGGATTTTGATGATTTAGAGGAGAGAAGGGAGAGCTGCTGGCAGTCCTTGAGTAGATGAGAGGAGATGCGATTTAGGGAATGGGAGACAGATTGGCTTTTGCTGAGAGTGTGGCTAAGAGGTCATCAGCGATATCAAGAGGGAAGCCAGAATAATGGGGCTAGAGCCAGGAGGGTAGGTAGATGAGGTCCTTGCTCTCCCCAAGCCTCACTCTGCTTCTCTGAAGGAGTCCAAAGAAGCCCATTAGTGCCTTCAGGCCATCCTAAGAAGGCAGGAACCCACAGCCCGGTTCCCCCACTCCAGTTCAGGCCCTCTGTCTTGGCATGCCAGGAAAAGAGAGGAGAGGGTCATGGGAATGAAAATGTCTATATTTACTTATTTATTCATTTACTCCCTCATTTAATCAGTACAAAAGACTTACTTTGTGCCTGGCACTTACTTGGTGCTAGCCACAGGGGATAAAGTTGTGACAAACAGTAGATCCTGCCTGGGCATCACTAAACTCACAATCCACAGGCAGATAGAAGCAGGAAAACAGCACCAGTGTGGTATATTTTAACGCGAAGGGAGGCTCCAGAAAGGGTGTCTCTCTGCAGCCTCGGGCCTCAGGGAAAGTTGCCCAGGGGAACTGACAGGAAAGAACAAAAGTTATCCAGAAAAAGGGAAGGAAAGTATGTTGCAGGCAGAGAAAATAATAAGGACGAAGTTCTGGAGGAGAGAGAGAGACTGTGGCTCACGCAAGGAAAAGAAAGAAGTTAATTTTTCCGAGAACCCAAACCCAGAGATGGAGTGAGTTGAGGGGCCAGTCAGGCAGGGGCAGGCCTGAACTTTATATGAGAGCCATGGGGAGCCATTGAAGCAGCTTTAAACAAGGGAGTGACATTCATTGGAAATACGCCCCGACTACAGTGTGAGGAATAGAGGTGGCAGAGGTGGAGCCACGAGAAGCCAGTTGGGAATTTGGTAGTCATCCACATGAGAGGTGATACTGGAACCAGAGAGTGGCAGGGTCCCAGGAAAAGTGGGCAGAGTTGGGTAGAGACATGTTTGAGGCCTTGGTGCATAATGAGCTCTAAAGGGTGAGGGAGGAGGAAGGGTCAGAATGGCTGAAGGCAGCCCAAGACAGAACCTAATATTTAAGGAATAGGCAGAGTGAAAAAGGAGCCAGTAAAAGAACAATTAGAGGAAGCCTAGGCAAGTAGGGCTACTGGAAGCCAGGAAAAAGTTCCACCTGCCCAAAAAGGTGTGACCATGCGTTTTATGCTACTACAGTGAGATGCTACCAGGTCTGAGAAATGAGGACACAGCCGGACAGCTGGACTTGCAGACACAGCAGCCTGATTTCAGGGGCCAAGGAATGTGTCCGAGACCCAGAAGCGAAGCCAGCAAATGTAGGTCGGGAGGAGAGAGAGGGAGAGTGAGCCCGCCAGAGGGGGTAGGAGGTGGAAAAGTTTCAGGCGCAAAACTCTTCAATAGGCTGAAAACGATTGAGTGAGGGGAGAACTAGGAAATACAGGACAGGTAGAGGTCCCGAGAAAGCAAGAGGGGACAGGATACAAACCGCGAGTAAGAAGTAGAAATAATGAATTGAGATAGCCTCAGAGCTTGGGGAAGAAAAAAAAAAGGGGGGGGGGGGGGGGGGTGGGGAGGAAGCAAGTGCTCCCAGGAGCGTTCACTTTGGAAAGCTTTGAGTTTGGATTTTTTTTTTCCTTCCCTCTACCTCACTTTTCTTGTCCTTGGAGGGTGTAAGCAGGAAAGTCCTCCAACCAAAGCCCACTGTGAAGGGACACGCCTGGCCTGGCCCGCGTCCTCTTCCCCGGCGCGCGGCCGGGACCACTAGATGGCGGCCGCGACTCGCGCCAGCTCTCACTCGCCCCCTGGTCTGCTTTGACTTCACAGTTCGAATTTTTGAGATCTGGACGGCCACTGAGATCAACCCTTTTCCTTCTCCCCAACCTTCCCCCTCGGGTGTTTTAATTCCAGATTTGAATTTTTGGCGGGGAGGAGGAAGTGATGCACTCAAGTATCTACCGAGACCCAACCACTGGACAAGGTTCTTTGCGCAACCCAACGAAACATAAAACCGTCTTCCCAGCCTCGATCAGAGAGGGAGCAGGAGAAAGAGAAGCCAGAGGAGGGACTGGGACCGTCCAAGAAATAGGAGACAACCAGGACAGGAAGGGAGACCAGAGCCAGGGGAGGGAGGGTTTCCAAAGAGGAGGACGTGGGAAATCGGTAGAGAAACCGACTGAGAGAAGTGAGATGCGGTGGCGGCCTTGGAGCGCGGGACGCGCCGGGTGTGCGCGCTGCTAGGGGCGCTGGGGAGCCGCGCGGCGGGGATGGAGGAGCGCTCGGAGTCCCGGGCTGCAACTGGGTAGAGAAAGATGGGGACCAGGGAGGTCTTTAGGTCCAGGAAGGTTTCCTGGAGGCTCGGGTCTAGAGTCTGCTTGAAGAAAAATTAGCCACCTTGAGGACGCTGGGAAATATACAAGACAAGTTCCCAGCATAGGGTAGTAAGTAAGAAGAGGCGCACGGGTAGAGTTAACCTTGGGTCGATTTGGAGACCAGGGACCCTAACCCAGCTCCTAACCCAGCAAGAGCTGAGGCCTCATGGAGACCAGGGACCCCCATCTTAAACTTGCATGTACCCCCAGAGCGTTTATCTCAGCTGCCCGCAGGCATTTGATAGGAATTGCTTGAGTAAATGAATCCATGAAAGAATAATGCTGCAGCGCCGGGAAGACGCTGAGTCAACTTTTGTCCATCGTTATTTCCGGGTCTCTATGTATTTTTTCTGTTGTACGGTGTCTGCCAAGAACTACCAGTTTGATAGCATCTTAGCACTAGACTGCAATCTGAGTTAGCTTAAGGCTTTTCATTTTTGGTCTTTATTTTCACCTTTGGGTTTTTTTTTTTTTTTTTTTTTTTTTTGCTGTCGTTTTTATTTTCCCTAGGTGCCAGTGCCCAACTCATTCTCATACTTACTCCCAAGGTAATACTTCTGTATTTTTAAACTAGCCACAATTTTGGTTTCTGCATTTAACATTATAATACATTTGGGTAGTGTATGTAAAGAAAACTAAGGCATGTGAGAGCAAGGTCCATGAAAACAGTTACCATTTCACTGTGAAATTGATAACATGTAACTCTGTACAAAGTTAGCTGAATGTACACTATTAATCACGTGTTTGTCTCAAATATATATTTAATGCTACTTATAACGCTTTTCTCTTTTAATTACTCGCCAAGTCTAAAAATGCACAGATAGGATTTTAAGAATGTCTGAGTTCGTCAAACAGAATTAATCAAGATGAAGTCTTTGGAAGGTTCTAAAACATCTCTAAAAACTAGAGGTTAAAGAACAAGGTGGTTTTTAGAAAGAAAAACAAAACTTGTTTGTATCAATCTTTAAAACAATATTGTATTTCCTAATACTTAAAAATAATAACAAAGTTTCAGTTACCACAACATCTTAATCACTACCAAACACCAAACACTGTGGTCCACAGAGCAGCAGGAAACTCAACATAGTTTCAGCATGTCCTTAGAATGTCACATGGATTACTGACACAACCACTGATTTTGTCTCTTCTAAGGTCAGATCTAAACATTAAGGCAAGAGTTGGAAAGGAAAGAGGCTGACCACCCAGGATCCTAAGCAGAAACCCACAGAGAAGCCGGCTGGGGAGTTAGAACAGAGAGAGTAACGGACCAAAGACTTTCTCTTGCCCAAGGAGTGACTTACCCTTCAGGACAAGCCAAGGGACCTCCCTGTCCATCATTAACCGCCATCTATGAGGCAGAAACATGTCCAGGTTTTAAGGCCCTTCTGAACATATACAGAATTTTGTCTTCAGCTGATTTTCTCGAATTCTTAGTTGGTTTCAACAATTAGTTAATTTCCTATTTGAGGGAATAAAATTAATAATTTACAGAAAGATATTCTCATTATTTTCTAGGATCATATTTATGTCTTTATCTAAAATTTAGTAACAGGAATAATAGATTTTTATATACAGAGAGAGAGACAGGGTCACCCTCTGTCATCCAGGCTGGAGTACAGTGGTACAGTTGTAGCTCACTGTACCCTCAAACTCCTGGGCTCAAGCAATCCTACCACCTCGGCCCCCCACAATGTTGGGATTATAGGCTTGAGCTCCTGCACCAGGACAGATTAATTTTTTTTAGGCCTAGAGGAATCAAATAAATTTGGCTTTTGGTTAAGGGTGCATTTGCACTCAGGGAGCTGAAGGTAGATTGTTGTCTAGTTCTAATCTATTTTCCTTAAAAAAGAAAAAGCATAGTGAAAATTGTTCTGTAGACTTTACCTTATGACTGACCAGTATTGATACAAATAAGTAGATAAAAACAAGGATAAAAATCTTTAATTAGGTCCCGTTCATTGTTCCAATATGACAGAAAATCATTTTTACCATAATTAAAACCTAATCCTTTGCAAGGAAATAGCACCTTATAAAAATGTTTATTAGGCCAGGCATGGTGGCTCACGCCTGTAATCCTAGGACTTTGGGAGGCCGAGGCGGATGGATAACAAGGTCAGCATGGTGAAACTAAAAATACAAAAATAAGCTGGGCATGATGGTGCGCGCCTGTAGTCCCAGCTACTAGGGAGGCTGGGGCAGAAGAATCCCTTGAACCTGGGAGGCAAAGGTTGCAGTGAGCTGAGATCCCGCCACTGCACTCCAGCCTGGGTGACAGAACGAAACTCCATCTCAAAAAAAAAAAAAAAAAAAGTTTGAACCTGGGAAGTGGAGGTTGCAGTGAGCCGAGATCCCGCCACTGCACTCTAGCCTGGGTGACAGAATGAAACTCCATCTCAAAAAACAAAAAAGTTTATTAAAATTCACCAAGATAAATACGTTTTTTATATGCATAAGCTTGAGAAATGTAAATATCTTACTGTGGTAAGTTATCCCTATGAATTAAAAAAAATTAATTCAAACAAGTTATCACAGTTGCTATAAGAAGCGTAAGCAAGTCTCTAATTCATGAACTTACTGGTAGTTGTTTTCTAATAGTAAGCCAACTCTAGACTAGGGGATTTTTTTCTAGAGGATTGTTACACATTATATTTTCAAACTCATATTTTAATTATAATGGAGGAAATGTTTTATTATTTTCACAAATTTAGCCTCAAGTTAGCATTACATTCTTTTTTTTTTTTTTTTTTTTGAGACTGGGTCTCACTCTGTTGCCCAGGCTGGAGTGCAGTGAGCCGAGATCATGCCACTGCACT
>NC_045440.1:67455128-67561562 GCF_002776525.5 Piliocolobus tephrosceles
TTTTTTTTTTTTTTTGAGACTGGGTCTCACTCTGTTGCCCAGGCTGGAGTGCAGTGGCATGATCTCGGCTCACTGCAACCTCCGCCTCTTGGGTTCAAGCTGTTCTCCTGCCTCAGCCTCCCGAGCAGCTGGGACTACAGGTGCCCACCACCACGCCCGGCTAATTTTTTTGCATTTTCAGTAGAGGCGGGGTTTCACCGTGTTAGCCAGGATAGTCTTGATCTCCTGACCTGGTAATCTGCCAGCCTCAGCCTCCCAAAGTGCTGAGATTACAGGCGTGAGCCACCGCACCCAGCCACATTACATTCTATCTTAAAATGCAGGTATTGATTTTAATTTAATGTGCAACAGTGAAACCTGAAAACAATATATTTTCGGTAAGACTTCAAAGGAAATACTTATGTTCACTGCTGGATTTTACTATCAAATAACAATATTTATGCTTTATTTTAAAGACCCACTTTGATGCTAAATTTTACATTTCTAGCCCCTGGACTTTCACCTTCTGGGAAAACAACAGATTATGCCTTTGAGGTATATTCACTCAATCCATTATTTCTTTTATGAATATGAATGACCAGAAAAAATAAAACTAGAATATTTTGCTAATGAATTATTATTTTATTTTAAATCTACTATTAATTCATGTTCCATAATCTCTATTTGATCGGACCGTATTTAGCAAAGTACCTGGTTAGTATAATGGAATATAGACCTTCTGAGATCATGGCTAATGTCTAGAGTGCTGTCTTTGTACAGCCACTAAAATAGGATAAATTCCCAATTCTACAAATTCTGCTATATATATGTTATATGTTAAACCTTTAGTTTTATAGTTATAACAATCCCAAAAGAGGTCAAAGTAAAGTAACAATTCTGGTGCATTTTTGTCACACTGTAATTACATAACTACTTATAATTATTTGTTTAAGTCCCTGTCTCCTCCTAGTCCAGGATTTTTTTTTTTTTTTTTTTTTTTTTTTTTTTTGAGACAGTCTCACTCTGTCACCCAGGAGTGCAGTGGTGTGATCTCAGCTCACTACAACCTCCGCCTCCTGGGTTCAAGCGATTCTTCTGCCTCAGGCTCCTGACTAGCTGGGATTACAGGTGCATACCACCATGCCCAGCTAATTTTTGTATTTTTAGTAGAGACAGGGTTTTGCCATGTTGGCCAGGCTGGTCTCCAACTCCTGACCTCAGGTGATCCGACCACCTCAGCCTCTCAAGGTGCCAGGATTACAGATGTGAGCCACTGCGCTCGGCTTCAGGAATTACTAATTAAAATGTCACCGGGGGCCCGACAGTTAACTTACAGATGACCAGGCTGGGTGATACCATGCTGAGCTCAATGAAGGCACAGGCCCCATCTAAGGTGTGACTTCACTCAATCTCACTGCCATATGGGAATGCATTCCCAGTTTGCTGGATTATTCAAAAGAAAGTGAAATTCAGATGGTCCTATTAAGTTTTTTTATCCTAATTTTTAAGAGTTATTAGTCAATTCAAAAAAAAAATTTAAACATAACACAGATCAAACAAAACATATTTCAGGCCAAACATGACCCATCGTCCATCAGTGTAAAAGCCTTTCTCTCATCTGTAAACTTTATGAGGCCATGTGTCTCTTATTCATAGTTGAGTTACCAGAGCCTATACAGTGCCTGGAACATAGAAGACAGTAGCGTTGGCTGGGTGGCAGGTTTGCAAGGGTGGGTGGATGAACAGAAAGTACAACATTTGAGAGTTACTTTATGGGTGGAGATAGAGGAAGGCAGGCATTTGAAGCTAAGGGAACAATTAAGAGTTTATGATATGTTTGGGAAAAGACAAGTCATTCAAATGTGACAGGAGCTAAGGTTTGCTTAAGGAAGTGTGGTGTGTTCACACTTCTTTAAGTGAGACCAGGTGGGAGAAGACCTGGAAGACTGTGCTAAGGAGTGTATACTCTATGCTCTAGGCAACAGGAAACCATTTCAGGTTTTTAGAAATGGACTGGCCAACTCTCAAGTATTCCCTACATCTAAACCTTTTTATTTTTTTCAGATGGCTGTTTCAAATATTAGATACGGAGCAGGAGTTACAAAGGAAGTGGGAATGGCAAGTATTCGAGACGTCTACAGTCTCCTACTGTAAATGTTATATATCTCATAAGACACATGCTGACAACAATCACGTCCTCTATTTTTAAGAATGTACAATGTGAGTTTGCCAGAAGAGTCTGTTGCAGTTCTAGTGCCGTTGAACCTAACATAGGTTTTCTTGTAGGACCTACAGAACATGGGTGCTAAAAATGTGTGCTTGATGACAGACAAGAACCTTTCCCAGCTCCCTCCTGTGCAAGTAGCTATGGATTCCCTAGTGAAGAATGGCATCCCCTTTACAGTTTATGATAATGTGAGAGTGGAACCAACGGATGCAAGGTATTCTCGTATTGTTGTTATTGTTTCTTTACTTTAAGCAGAAGCTAACTGTTGATTAAAACTTGCCCCCAGCCTGGCGCAGTGGCTCATGCCTGTAACCCCAACACTTTGGGAAGCCAAAGCAGGCAGTTTGCTTGAGGTCAGGAGTTCAAGACGAGTCTGGCCAACATTGTGAAACCCTGTCTCTACTAAAAATACAAAAATTAGCCAGGCATAGTGACTGGCACTTGTAATCCCAGCTACTCGGGAAGCTGATGTGGAAGAATCACTTGAACCCAGGAGGCATAGGTTGCAGTGAGTCAAGATTGTGCTACTGCACTGCAACCTGGGCAACAGAGTGAGACTCTCTCAAAAAAAAAAAAAAAAAAAAAAAAAACCACACAACTTACTGCAAGCCTTAGTTAATGACATGGCAATTTATTTCTGAAAAACATAACGTAATGATTTTTATTTTCCCTTTCCAAGCTTCATGGAAGCTATTGAGTTTGCCCAAAAGGGAGCTTTTGATGCCTATGTTGCTGTCGGTGGCGGCTCTACCATGGACACCTGTAAGGCTGCTAATCTGTATGCATCCAGCCCTCATTCTGATTTCCTAGATTATGTCAGTGCCCCCATTGGCAAGGGAAAGCCTGTGTCTGTGCCTCTTAAGCCTCTGATTGCAGGTAAAGACTGTTTATTTCTTTGTTTTATTTTGCAGTTAGCAAAAGGTCTTAAGAAAGAGGCAAGCCAGTCCTTTTAACATATACATTTCTAAAGCTTTCTGGTTTGTTCATTTCAAATCAATGCCTTGTTTGGAGACGAATCATTCATTTTAAAATTCTGATCTTCGTTATTGTATAGATAAAGACAATTTGGGTCAGTGGAAGGAAAGTTTGCAGATTTAAGCTATGGGGTCACCATGTGGAAAAGGGGGAAGGTCATCACTGACATATGATGAGATCCCTCTGTCAGCAGCTTTGTCCTCTAAACTGCTGTCTGTTTTGTTCTGTTTTGCCAGCCACTGTAGAGTTTAAGGAGAACATTAGCTGTTATTTTTCTGGTGTTGACTCAACACTTTCTTCTACATAATGGCTCTTCAGCTGACCTCAGGCTTTGTCTGTTCCCTGGGACATGTGGCCAGCATGGCCCATCACTCTGGGTGACATCTGCTCTGTGGCTACCCAGGGCACAGACATACAAATCCAAATCAGATAAGCTCATTTGTTCCACAGGGGACCTTGAGATTTTCTGGTCTTTTCTTCTCTGCCATTTTTATGGCTGCTAGCATATTACTATTTAAAGTTTTATAGCTAACATGCACTAGCTGGTAACTGGGACATATCCTCAGTTTAAAGTTTTGCCCTTTCTTCTCCCCTCTCCTGCCCATTGTGAAGAGGCCTTGTGATGGGATGTGAGTAAGTCGATGGCAGATGAACTGCTGTGTTGTGAATGAGGGATCAGCAGGGAGCAGCATAATTGGTGTCTGGCAAATGGAACCCTCTGGTGAAACTGTGTCAGCATCACACAGAGGGGTGATTAGTAAAGTTTAGAAACTTGACAGAACCACAAAACCACGGAACCCAGCAAAGGCAGAGCGTCACTGTGCTTGCTGCCAAGAGGGAATAAAGATGTCTTTTAGGGAGAGCAAATATGAGTTTTGTTACCAGAGGTGCCGGGCAGCCTGCATTGACCCAGCTGCAGCTGCTTAAGCTCTGGCCCCCAAGGAGCCTGAAGTTCCCAGAGCTCACTGCTATTAATACAGCACAGTCATCACACATGTGCATGATTAACATACATATATGTTAACAAAGACACAGAAATCATACGTGCATGTTAACACAGATACAGAGATCACATACATATTAAACACACATGTATGTTAATACAGACAGATGCCATACATATTGACACTCACATTTATGCAGAAGCAGGCAATATGCATATTAAACATGACCATGTTCATGCAGACACAGACATGCATATTAAACACACATGCATGCTAAACATGCACATATGTTAATGCAGACATGGACATCATACATGCATGCTAACACAGATACAGAGGTCACACATACATATTAAATATACATACATATTAATATAGACACAGACATTATGCTTATTAGACAACATAAACATTCATCCAGCAGTCATGATACATGTCAAACATACAAGTGCATTAATGCAGGCACAGACATCAATGTACATGCTAAACATACATGCATGCCAATATAGATACAGACCTCATGCATGCCTGTTAATGCAGATACAGACATCATACACATTGGACTTACATGCATGATAACACAGACACTGACATCCTACATGTTAGATTTACATACATGTTCATGCAGATACAGACATCATACATGTTAGGCTTCCATATGTGTTAATTCATATACATCATGCAGACAAGAGGGTCAGCAAAGTTTCCTTCTCTAATTTTGTTCCTCAGTCCTAAGGCTGAATTAGGTATCTCCACTAACCTTTATTTAGATGCTTTATTAAAATTAATATTATTTTGTTCAAGTGCCAACTACCTCAGGAACCGGGAGTGAAACTACTGGGGTTGCCATTTTTGACTATGAACACTTGAAAGTAAAAACTGGTAAGAACTTTGCCCATAATTTTGAATTATCTCTCTTACCTTTCAACTCCACACTCTTCTTTAAATCTTAATATTTAAAAATCAAGCAGTTATGATACAGTTAGAATAAGCCCCAATGTTCTACAGCAGAGTAAGGTGATGATAGTCAGCAACAATGTGTTGTATATTTCAGAGTAGCTAGAAGAGAGGACTTGAAATGTTCCCCAAAAGTACTCAGAGTGATGGATATCCCACATAACCTGACTCGATCATCACACATTCTATGTATGTAACCAATACTCACATGTACCCTATAAATATGTTAAATATTTTGTATCAAGTTTAAAAAGAAAGGAAAAAAATCAAGGAGTCAAGGAAAGGGTATGTATATATACACATTTTCTTTCCTTTTCCAAGTATATATAAAAATATGAAACAATGTAATAAACTTCTTTTTGAGAATTACCACTGAAAGCATATTGAAATGCCATGAATCTTAATTGGCTATTCTCTGTCCAAGTTAGTGACTGTATATCAATGATAAATGACTGTTTCCTTTCTCTGATGTATTTTTTCCATTTTAAATCAACTTTATTGAGATTTGATTTTTGTATAATAAAATGCACACATTTTAAGAATCTGGTTTGATGAACCTTGACAAACATATATGCTCATGTAACCACCGCCCTAATCAAGATACAAAACATTACCATCACTCCAGAAAGTTTCCTCATGCTACATCCCAGCAATCCCTCCAGTCCTTTTTCCAGGTAACCTCTGTTCTGCTTTCTGTCGTCTTAGTCATTTTTATGCTGTCTTCTCTGTCGTGGACTCTTGGATAATGTGGTAGAAATATCTCTCTTTTTAGTCTGGCTCAATATCCTACTTTCAGATCTTTGTAGCAGAATAAATTGACATTTAACTGCACATTTTTAGTAACTTTTCTTTTTAAAATTAAATTGCACTATCCTTTGACATTTTGTACGTTGACGATGATAATGGCCAACACTTAGATTCTACCTCACAGTTTCTAAAGACTTTTACCTAATATTCTCCATTTGATCCCTATGACAGCTCAATGAGAGCTGGAGGCCCTGTGCTATTATAGTCTAATCTTATAGAGAACTCAGAGAGTCTAAGTGACTTGCCCAAAGACACAAAGTAAGTTGCAGAGCGAGGACCAGTGGTGTACTAGTAAACTGGCTCTCTGGAATTTAATAATAAACAAGTAAACCCTGACTTGTAGTGTTGGCCCATTTCTGTGGTGTAAATACGCTCACCATGGACAATGACATCACTCATCCAGGAGTTGGAAAGAGATGCATGCACGTGGCCCTTGGAAACCAGGAGGGGCCAGCTCCAGCACACCACTGAAAACCCCAGGCTTCTGACTCTAAATCACTTTCCACTGCTCCTTGCTGCCTCACGACATGAAAATGAACCTTTTCTCATATTTTTATTTTTAGGGTGATTTATTATCCCGAAATCATTTGCCTTCTTAAAATGATGCCCATGGCTTCAGCCTCTACTGAAAATCCGTATGTTTTAGGCATCGCTTCGAGAGCCATTAAACCCACACTGGGACTGATTGATCCTCTGCACACCCTCCACATGCCTGCCCGAGTGGTCGCCAACAGTGGCTTTGATGTGCTTTGGTAAGTGCTGGTGCTGCCTGGAGGGGCTTTTTAGTACTGAGTCTATGGATAGTATTTTGTTGCTCAAAGCACATGCTAAGTATTCATTGATTAGCACCCCACAACACCCCCAGCTTTGGCTGTCATCACCCCCCTGTCCTAAATCAAAACATTCAAGCTTTAGAGGTTGGTGACTAGGTGACATCTGGTGTGGGCCACAAACCTGCTCTTCAGGATGGACCCCCCCAGCCACAACCAGGGCCATAGGGATGCCGCTAAGGGGGCAGTTAGAGCTGGTGTGTGGTGTCTCAGGGACACACCAGCTACCTTTATGGCCTCACTAACTAGGCAATGCCCAAGGCTTCATGTCATGGAAGAGGGCAGGGAATATAGCTAACACCTCCAGAGCACCCCCAGACCATGTACATTGTGTTAGCACCTCACATACATCACCGCTTTACTGCAGCTCTGTGTGATACAGGACCTTTGTTTTATTGAACAAGAAAACTGGGTTTGAGATGTTTAGTGACTTGCCCATAATCTTACTGTATGTTCCCTCGGCTTCAGCTGCATTGTGCCGATGGCCCCCTATTCAGTATTTCTATCACAGACCTTGCTCCTGAGCTCCAGGCTTCATAAAGTCCCCACAGGCACTTCACATTCAGCATGTGCCACATGACTCTCGTTCATCTATGTGCATGGGCACATTTTTTTCACATTTTAACACCTCCAAAATCAGGACATATCTTAAAATGTGTGGCGTCACAGTATGTTTTCATCCTCAGTGGTACGTATTTTAAAAACAGTGCAGGCTGGGCACAGTGGCTCACGCCTGTATTCCCAGCACTTTGGGAGGCCAAGGTAGGAGGATCACTTGAGGCCAGGAGTTTGAGACCAACCTGGGCAACAAAGTGACACCTCGTCTCCACAAAAAAAAATTTTTACAAATTAATCGAGCTTGGTGGCACATGCCTGCACATCCCTGTACAGTGACTGTCACATCCTAAGTACTTGTATACTGCTTGTCACACGAGCGGGAGGTGACAGAGTCAGAACTCACATCCAGGTCCCTCAGGGCCACGTTCTGCTTCCCTCACTATGTTATGCTGCCTGCCAAGAGACTGTAGAAAATTGTGTCTAACTCCATTCTGGTCAATATTGTCAGAACTTTGATGAGCTGTCCCCTAATAACATGGAAATGAGGGGAATGAGATTATCCTTCCTAACTGTAAAGTGCATAATAAATACATCGCGACCCAAAGCAGTCACCCTTAAGTGGGTAACTCATAGGCCCAAAGACTTCACTGTCAATCAAAGTGGGGAGTGGGCTCAGAAGGCAGGAGAATAATGGCAGTTGCTCTTTCAAGTACTGCCCAAAGGAAAGAACACCTGGCCCGAGGAATCTGCCCTTAAGGCCCAGTGGCCTATTCTGAAGGTAGACAAGCCATGTATTAAATCTTCGAGATAACTCTCCTCATTAGGACTCCATGGACTTCTGATCATAAAGTGGCCATCCTACGGCTTGACTGTAGGGAGAGAAGGTGCCATCCTGAACGCTCAGATGTCTGCTCAACAGTTACGTTTCTTGTCATAAAGTATTAAGCTGACTTCCAGGCTTTACACATAGTTTCTGTGAGCTCAGCTCAGTGAGTCCGCCCCTGAGAAACAAATCTGCACTTGGATTTGGGATCTAGATACAGTCTAGATGTGCTGCAAGACAGAGGAAACACTCTGACTACAGTGGCCTCACCGGCCACCCCAACTTCCCCATGTGGACACCTCATTCTTGCGTTATTCATACATTCCCTGCTTAGAACCACAAGACCTTCATATCCATCGACAAACTAATTTCCAAAACATTTTCTAATGATTTGTCCAAAAAACATTATCTGCTTCTCGTGTGTAGTAGAGAGTAATTCCTCCATTCTAGGGAAAATGAAAGTTATACTTCGTGCAAAACATGGTGTCATCTCCCTTCACAGTCAAGTGAAAAGAGAGTGTCCCAGAAACACTACAGAGGTCCCCATGGGGAATTATACTGAAAACTATAATTCATGCAAACCATAGTTCATGTTACACTGTGTTTCCAGTGCATCACTGATCTAGACGGTGATGTCTGTTCTCTTCTGCAGTTGATGAGCTAGAAGCCATGGCAGACCAGCAGGTGGAGGCAGCTTTGAAGCTTAGTTCTTGAAACAGCAAACTCTGAGTTTAGGGTACATGAGAGAAAAAGATGTGCTTTTTCTTCAGGCCAAGAATTAATAATAATAGTGAACACTAAGGTATACAATGGGCCAGGCAGTATTCTAAATACTTTACATGTGTCAACTCATCAAATTTTCACAGCCACATCACGAACCAGTACTATTATTTATCCCTGTCTTAGAGTCACAAGAAGGATACTGCCTCACACCAGGTCCACAGCAGAAATATCTAGCTCCAGGATTGACATCTGGGCAGCTGACCCCAAAGTCTCTGTTCTCACTCATTACAGTGTAATTTTCATAGGAGTCTGGTGTAGCTATGACCCACCTTTGGTAATATGGTATTTGATCAATGCAAGGTATAAAATGGTAAATATCTTCCACAAGGAAGTCATTTATTAGATTCAGTACTTTTTTTGTGGCTCAAATATATAATTCAGCACCATAAAAATGTACTGACACTAGAAAAGGTCCATATGTAATCTTATATATACTGTTCAAAAATACTGTAATGCTGTTAATGTAAACTCAACTGTGTTAATTTATATTATAAGTAATGGCTGTTGTAGGCAATAGGTGGGCTGGTAGAATGTACTGTGATCATCAGTGTTAGGTAATATATCCACTGTGGGTTGAGTGCCAAATAGCTCCGAGACAGTTTGTCATCTAAATGGAGGGAAGGAGGAAGACTACGCTTTCCATCTGTGTATTTTCAATATTTCTTGTTAGCCATGCCCTGGAGTCATACACTGCCCTGCCCTACCACCTGCGGAGCCCCTGCCCTTCAAATCCCATCACACGGCCTGCGTACCAGGGCAGCAACCCAATCAGCGACATTTGGGCTATCCACGCACTGCGGATCGTGGCTAAGTATCTGAAGAGGTATGTCACCCCGAAGGGGATAGAAATAGAACAGGAGACCCACATTCTGCCAGCACGTGAAACATGACATGCCTGAGCCTGAAATATCCTGAGCAGGTCTGTTCACCAGAAAAGCAGTCAGTGGATGCGCAGAAGCTCTAGACACCAGCAGCCTCTGGGGGGACCCAAGGGACAGGCAGATGAAAACTGGGTCCTTCAGTTCCTAAAAGGCAAAGACAGCCAGGGGACAAACTAGGAGCCAAGCTAGGATGAGGGGCAGTGTCCTTTGAGATTTGGCTCCCCAGGGCAGAAATGAGACCCACGCTGGCAGATGTTGGCTATGCCCATCCAGGCCCCATCTGAAGACACACAGAATCCATCCATTGAGTTAACTCAAATGAACTAAACTTAAGAAATAAATGTGGGCTGGGCACAATGACTCACATCAGTAATCCCAGCACTTTGGGAGGCCAAGGCAGGTGGATGGCTGCCTTGAGTTTGAGGTTGCAGTTAGCTATGATTGCACCACTGCACTCCAGCCTGGGTGACAGAGCAAGACCCTGTCTCAATTTAAAAAAGAAAAGAAAATAGTAGAGATTGCTGTCCCAGGAGATATAAAAGGCAGAAAATGTAAAAAGATCCCTAAGAGACTGTGAAAGATTTATGAATACAAGTATATACATACATGTATAGCCATAGGCTACAGGAGAGCAAACAGCAATCAGCTCCTGAGAGAGCAAAGATATACTTAGGATGAAGGCTGATACCTGAGATATTAGGACATACTCAAAATCGGACTCACTTTTGTATTTATACGTAATGGACAGAACAGCCGCAGGTAGGCTAGGCCTAGACATGAGCACAATGCTTCCTCTGGCCTTAAGCTAGAAGCTCCACTGATAAAGGAGCCTTGGAATTGCATTTTGTAGCAGAACAGCAGGAAGGAACCCAGTACTATTTCAGGTCTGTGGGGGACTTCCAGGACAGCACAGCAGCACTTGACTAGGTCCAAGCAGACACGCATCATGGGGAGCCAGTTTGTTTGACAGGGACAGAGGCTTGGCAGTGGCACAGCGGTGGGAGATAAGGAGAGACAGACAGAGGAAAGGCTGAAAACTCCATCATGTGCTACTTCACCTTCTCATTGGGGGAATAAGGAACTAACATGGGGTTTCGGAAAGAAGGCAGGAACACCCAGCCATTCCATGTGAAAGGACCATTTCAAATGAAAGGGGAAGAAAAGGCTGTGCATTTTTATTTCGCAACAGGAACTCTTACACAAGGCAAAATTGCAAAAAAGCCCACATGAAAAGTAGGTTCCCTTGACAGTCTTCAGGCTTCTTCCCTGGGGCAAGGTTTTAGCAGTGAATGCAGGAAGGCTATGCACAATCAGAAAGGAGCTTTTGAGAATTTACTTTTCCAAAGTGGCACTGGGGACACCCAGAGCAAGCTAAGGCTCATTCAACAATAACATCCACTTCCACAATAATGTTAGCATAGAGGCGCAGCAATCACAGAGACCAAGAGGCCCCCAGTGGGTCCAATGAGAGGCAGTGTCTCAGAGAGAAAGAGCGCTGGCCTGGCCAGCAGGTAGCCCCAGGCATCTGAGAATGTTTACATCCCTTCACAGGGCCGTCAACAGCACTGACAAATGAAGAAGAAGAATGAGTCTCAGGGCACCTCCCTGGAGTGGCCCTCGCCATCCAGGGAGCAGCGTGTTGCCTCCCCCAGCGCTTTTACATCACATGAGCAGCTGACAGCATATTTATTATGCTTTTGCTGAAACAGTTGATGAGAAAATATGTTTCCCTTCAGTTTTCATTTAGATGACAAGGCATCGTTTGAATAACTTGCATAATTTTTCTTCCTACTTAGTAGCATTTCTTTCTTTTTCTTTTTTGTTTTTTTGCCCCCATATCTTTCCCTAAGGCAGCTCCTTATTCTGTAGGAATTGCCAATGTTGACGTGTTATTGTTAGGTGTTTATGTCATTCACAGGGCTGTCAGAAATCCCGATGATCTTGAAGCAAGGTCTCATATGCACTTGGCAAGTGCTTTTGCTGGCATCGGCTTTGGAAATGCTGGTGTTCATCTGTGGTGAGCAAATCTGAGATTTCATTTCTTTACTCAAGCTATTGCTTTAAAATTTTTTTTAATGTTTATAATTCAGGACAGGTGGTAAAATTTAAATGTGCTATAGAAGGAAGAAATTTAACTTTATATTCCTAAATGTATTCTTTTTTTTCTTTTTCTCTTTTTTCCAGTACCAGGAAACCTAAATGTATTCTTAAATTGAATGTGGTTCCTAAATGTATTCCTTTATGTTCCTAAATGTATTCTTTTTCTTTTTTTCTTTTTTCTACCACCAGCTAAAGTAGAAACCTAAATGTATTTTTAAATTGAATGTGGTTTACTGGGTTTTTTAATAACATATTTTTAAGGTATAATTCACATACTATATACAATTCACCCATTTAAAATGTACAGAACATTAGTTTCTAATATATTCACAAAGTTATGCCACCATCACCACAATCAATTTTAGAACATCTTATCACCCCAAAAAGAAATCCCATACCTCCTAGCTGTCATCCACCAAGCCCCCAACCTTCCCCAACACTTAGCAACTACCAATTTACTTTCTTTTTCTTTTATTTTTTCTTTTTTTTTTTTTTTTTTGAGACGGAGTCTCACTCTGTTGTCCAGGATGGAGTGCAGTGGTGCAGTCTTGGCTCGCTGCAACCTCCACCTCCCAGGTTCAAGCAATTCTTCTGCCTCAGCTTCCTGATTAGCTGGGATTACAGATGTGCACCACCATGCCCAGCTAATTTTTTAATATTTTTTAACAAGAGACAGGGTTTCACCATGTTGGCCAGGCTGGTCTCAAACTCCTGACCTTAGTTATCCTCCCGCCTCCACCTCTCAAAGTGCTGGGATTACAGGCATGAGCCACCACACCCAGCCTACTTTCTATCTCTGTAGACTTCCCCATTCTAGACATTTCATGTAAATGGAATCATAGAATATGCGGTCTTTTGTATCTAGCTTGTTTCTTCTCTATGGACATAGATTTTCCTTTCTCTTTTTATATATGTAGGAGCGGAATTGCTGGGTCATATGGTAATTCTGTGTTTAAATTTTGAGATACTGACAGACTGTTTTCCAGGGCATCTGTGCTGCTTTACATTCCCACCTGCAGTGGGTGAAGGTTCTGATTTCTCCACATATTCACCATGTGTTGTGGATTTTTTAAACTTAAATGTAGGATGTTTTCCCCCAATCTCTCACAAAAGAAAGGGATCAGAATGCTTGTCAATAGCCCAGAATTAATCTCTTTGATTGAAACTTTATTGGTATGTTGCTTTAAATTTGAAAATCATTGAACTTTGAAAAATAAGAATAGGCCTTTGCTAGGGTGAGCCCCAGGAATGATCAGCCTCTGATGATCTACCACTGATGGGAGCATAAATTGGCAACACCTTTCCAAAAAGTAAGTGAGCAAAATGTGCCCAGAGCCTGAAAAATATTTATGCCCCTTGGCCCACCAATTCACTTCTAGGAATCTAGCCTGAAGAAATACCCATGGCTGGGCGCGGTGGCTCATACCTGTAATACCAATTCTTTGGGAGGCCGAGTTGGGCGGATCCCTTGAACTGAACCCAGGAGTTCAAGACCAACTTAGACAACATGGTGAAACCCCATCTCTACAAAAGAAAATACAAAAATTAGCCAGGTGTGGTGGTACGTGCCTGTAGTCCCAGCTACCCAAACACCTGTAGTCTCAGCCATCCTGAGGAGGGAGGATCGCTTAAGCCAGGGAGGTCGAGGCAGCAGTGAGCCAGGATTGCACCACTCCATCCCGGGCAACAGAGTGAGACCCTGTCTCAAAAAAACTCAAACAACAAAAACAACAGAAAACTATAATATTTTCCTATTTGTTCATCAATATTTCAGGAGGCTATAAAATTTTTTTCACTGAGCATGGTGGCTGGATCCTTGCTCACTTGAACCCAGGAAGTCAAGGTTGCATTGAGCTATGATCACACCATTGCACTTTAACCTGGGTGACAGATTGAGATACCATCACAAAAAAAAAAGAAAGAAAGAAAAGAAAAAGAATTTTTCAGTAAAAACAAAAACCATGATGCCTTTTCTTGATGTCAACTAAATCTAAACAAATCCTTAGGGTAGAATTCAGGCCAGAGAAATCAGTCAAACAAGAACTGATTAATATAGCCTGTCAGGCTAGAATAATCATTTCTGATTGGACTCCATGAGTATGTAACATTTGAAGGGATCTGTCAGTTACTGGCGGGGCAGATCACTGGTGGATCAAGCTTGCACGTCATCAAATACAGCACATCCTGACTCACAAAATTCCCCTGACATCATCTGGGAGCACACTGCCAAGGAGCTGCCAGGAAAAAACAGAAAACACATGCCCAGAGCTTATTACAGAAACTTCAAAGTGAATTCCCCAGTCTTTGAGATTATAATGTTAATTAATGTGTTCAGGGAGTTATTTCTGGATCAATACTTTTTAATGTCATACAATTCCATAAGCATTTGAATTTGACCATTTTCAGAGGTTTTGTTAATGAGTGCACTACATACATGTCCTAGACATCATAATATATCCTTATGTCCAAGAAAACAGAACAAATCACTTTTTCAGGTAATGATACTGTCTAGAGACTGTGACAGGCATCCCCATGAGAGTATCTTTCTATTGTTGACTTGAATATTGATAACTGTGTATCAACATGAGGATTTTCTTTCTTTTCTAGCCATGGAATGTCTTACCCAATTTCAGGTTTAGTGAAGACGTATAAAGCAAAGGATTACAATGTGGATCACCCACTGGTGGTAAAATCATAAGAATAAATTATTTAATTAAATATTATAATCCTCTCAATTTCCATAAATATATTTGCCAATTCTCGCCTGCTCAGAATATGGGGTAAAGTAACTTAATATCTAGAATACGCAGGGAAGAACAGCTTTGTCATCTGCCGGTCACTGTGTTTCGTTTCTCCCCAGCCCCATGGCCTTTCTGTGGTGCTCACATCCCCAGCGGTGTTCACTTTCACGGCCCAGATGTTTCCAGAGCGACACCTGGAGACAGCAGAAATACTGGGTATGAACCGTTACTCAAAATTCTGTGACTGGCCAGGCATGGTGGCTCCCACCTGTAATCCCAGCATTTTGGGAGGCTGAGGTGGGTGGATCCCTTGAGCCCAGGAGTTCGAGACCTGCCTGGGCAACATGGCAAAACCCCATCTCTACAAAAAAAAAAAAAAAAAATTAGCCGGGCATGGTAGTGCAAGCCTGTAGTCCCAGCCACTCAGGAGACTGAGGTGGGAGAATCACCTGAGCCCAGGAAGTTGAGGCTGCAGTGAGCTGTTATCATGCAACTGCACTCCAGCCTGGGAGACAGAGTGAGACTCCCTCTCAAAAAAAAAAAAAAAAAAAAAAAAAAAAAACCATAAAGGACAATACCAAAAATATTACTTTGCAATAGCTTAATAATGAAATGTCAGGCTGGGCACAGCAGCTCATACCTGTAATCCTAACACTTTGGGAGGCTGAGGCGGGAGGATAGCTTAAGCCCAGAAATTTGAGACCAGCCTGGGCAATATAGTGAGACCCTGTTTCTTTAAAAACACGTTTAAACATAAATATATTGATTTAAAATGTCAGTGACTTGACCAAAGCCCTATCTAGCACTAAAATTCTGTCATTATTATGCTTCTGGGAGTATTGAATCTGTTATGTTTGTAGTAATACTGTTTCGTGTTTTTATCTCTAGAGAAAGTATAATTATTTTTATTTTTTAAGGTTATAAATGACTTTTGCTATGTTCAATAATAAAATGAATCTATATCAGGAAGCAAGAGTAAATTCCCAATTATAGAGAATCAAAACAACTGGAAACTTTTTTCATCAAAGCCTGCAGAACTCCTGATCAATTAGAAACTTTATAAAAATATCCTGAAAGAGGAGTCTGTTTGCCATACTGTAGAATAAATAATGTCAATAATAAGATATCCCCAGTACCTTTTGAATCTTACCAGAAATAAAATGATATTCAGGATAGCTTTAGTGGTAAGTAAAATGTTGGTGTTTTGCTAATACAAGAACTCTTTTAAGTAGACTTGAATATTTTATTAACTTGCAAAACATCTTATTCCGCCACTTGTGTTTAGTTAGGGCAGGAAAGGAAAGGCTAAAAAGAAAACTTCATTATGCTCTCCTAGCCCAGCCGTTGGAGAGATTATTTCCAGGGAGGTAGGAAGGACCGCAGACATCCTTCTGCAGGAGCTCCCGCTGAGCCCCAGGTGCTGTGCTGGGAATGTTAATGACACAAGCCCAGGGCAGAGGGGCCAGGGGCTCCATTTCCCAGAGGGTGCTGAGGGGAAACAGTGCAACTTTGCCAAGGATCTGTGTGCCTTTTCTCTTTCGGACTGGAGATGTTGTTCTGCCATATTTTGGGACTCAGCTACCTTTGTAAATATTCAAACCATGAAAATAAGTGGAGAGCTCAAATCATAGGCTACATTTATGGTAAATGGGAAAATCTTAGAGAACTTGAAGTTAATACTCCAGGCAACTGGCAACACTGCTGAGAAGGGAGTTCCTCTGTTAGATTCCAGGCTGGAAGAACCCACTGATTCTTCCTTCTTGAATGGGAAATTTTAATGTTATCTACACTTAGCTATCCCATACTATGAAATATTTTGATTCTCCATGTCATCTTAGATTTTCTTAGCTTTAGACTGATGTATTCTTTTTCCTACCATCTCTTTTTTTCTGTAACACTTCATAGGAAAATGCAGAGGTTTCGATGGTGTGTTTTATGGCAGCATTCCCAGGAACATTAAAACTTCATAAACTTTGTATCATGTGTCACCACTCCACCTAATCCATATTTTAGCTGCCGCTGGGTAATACAGACTGGTCTTGTCAGGCAAGGTTTACCTTTCACGCGGCTGCTCTCCCAGCCAACCCCGTATCTGGTTCTATTCATACCTTTTCCTGGATTCCTAAGAGTTCTCACTGTCATGGAAGAGAAAGCTAAAAACCAATTTAATGATGTGCTTCAATATGGAGGTGATAGGAGTTATGATCTCCTTTTGAACAATACAGGAGAAAGTGAACTTAGACTACAGTGGGAGGCATTTTGCATAGACTTCATATAATGCTACACTCTGTAGAGGGCTTTACTTCTTGGCACTGAATGTGTTTGGCTAGAATACATGAGAATGCAGGGTGCTAAGGGTTGTAAAATCAGTTCCCTTCCTCTGGGAACTTTGTCACCCTGCCTGAGGGCAGAAACTCCTGCATGGCTCTTCCAGATTGCCATTTCCATGATTATGTGCGTTTTTAAATTTTTATTATATATATACATATATACACATATATATATACGTATATATACATATATAAATATAAATATACACACATATATGTGTGTATATATGTATATACGTATATGTATATATGTGTGTGTGTATATATATACACACATACATATATTTAATAGAGACAGGGTCTCACCCCCAGGTTGGTCTTGAACTCCAGGACTCAAGTGATCCTCCTGCCTCAGCCTCCCAAAGTGCTGGGATTACAGATGTGAGCCACCAGGCCCGGCCTCTTAATTACTAATTACTAATCATGTAAAAATTCTGCCCTTATGAATCTTCTTTCATCAATACCATTATTATCTGCATATGAAACGCTGTTTTCTGAGAGCCTTCATATTCTTGGTGCTGCCCAGCTGGTTCTACAATATTTATTTAGAGGAAACTACCCTGCCCTTTGGCAACAGAATCTAAAATTAAAAGTTTTGTAGCTATAGAGGAGAAAAATTTTCTTCCCTGTTCACACATAATCCATTTTTGTCATGCTTATTTTCTTCCTTTTTGGTGGTTAATTTTGGAGCTTTTGTACTTCTGTAAGCTTGCCTCACAGGGTGTTTGCAAAGGATTTATCTTTTTCTAAAATGTTGCTGTGGGAAAAGACGTTGAGCATATCGTACACCTCTAGATGTCAGCAAATTCCAAGCCTTGAAATTACATAAGCTATGTGTTCTTCAAATATTCATTCCTCCATCCCAGCACCAGCCGACTTTCTTGCCTCGTTCTGCACCTCTCTTTTTGTCTCTGTTCCTCTTCTTCCCACCACACAAGGGGCCAGCATGTAGGACCTGGAGCCCCTCTGAAATATCTGAGCTAAGTGAGCTTCCCCAGCCAACTCTGGCCCTCCTGGGGAGGCACACGATGGCCCCGTGCTGGGCGTCAGGGAGACCCCGTGGGTGTGCATGGTGTATTCACTGATCTTGTGACTGAACACCACCCAGAGCCCGTTTCTTCATCTCTCCCTACAGTCAGCGCTTTATGTCTTCTAGGAGCTGACACCCGCACTGCCAGGATCCAAGATGCAGGGCTGGTGTTGGCAGACACGCTCCGCAAATTCTTATTTGATCTGGATGTTGATGATGGCCTAGCAGCCGTTGGTTACTCCAAAGCTGATATCCCCGCACTAGTGAAAGGAACGCTGCCCCAGGTAAGAGACAGGCACGCTCCTCACTCCCTGCAAAAGAGTCCAGCGCCCCCAGAAAGACATGCTCCGTTGGTGGTGGGCCAGCGGGGATGGAAACCAGGGGTCCCCAGTGGTTCTTAGGTCTCTTCCACAGCAGACAGCAGTTCTGTCCTTTCCCGGTGCAACAGAGCCAGGCCCTCGCCTTTCTGTTCATCCATACAGCTGTAGCTGAGGTGAGGCTTTTATGAAAATTTTCATGAAGGGATGGATCCTTTATGAAAATTCAAGGCAAAAACAACCAAACTGATCTTGAACTATGGCAAAATTTCCCTTTTCCCCATTTCTGTTCTTTGACGGTCTCCTATAAATAACTATGTGAAGCTGTTCCAAAAGGACCACCAATATTATTTTCCATTGTAAAAAAGTTACAGATCTCTACTATTTTGTGAAGAATAGGCATGGCCTTTCAACTAACGCTATCACCAAATTGCTTTTGATGAATGTGGGAGATTGTATACTTGATACATATCCATGTCACTATGGGTCTGGTTTCATTTCTCAAATGTTTGTGAAGAATGTAAATGGAGCTGCATCCCTAATTCAGTAGAGTCATACTAGGTGTAAAGTTTGCTCTTCCGAGGTTCTCATGAAGAGCTCCGATCCCTCAGTGGACCTCTCTTGAGCTAGCACATCAGATCCTAATAGGTCAAGGTCCTGTTCATTGCAATTCACTATAAAGCAGAGAGCTCAGAGCATGAGCACTTTGTTGGTGGACCACACCATAGTCACCATGCCCAGAATACTCCTTTAGTCCTCCTGGCCAATATGGGAAAGGCAGAGGTCACCTCAATGCTGTGAGGGTATGAGGATAAGGATCTTCTGCCACATGCTGAGGCATTGTGGATCTCTCCCTGACCATGGAACAGAGTTAGCAGCTGAAACATCCACTCACACAGCAGCCCGCTTGCCACAAGTGCTGGTGCTTTTCCCTCACCCCACTCCAAGTAGGCAAGGGCCTCAAAGTAGCTTCTTCCTCCCTGCTTTGCTAGTGCTTAGAATGTTGATAGCCTCACCATTCACTTAAGATAATATTTGTGGGGCCGGGCGTGGTAGCTCAAGCCTGTAATCCCAGCATTTTGGGAGGCCGAGACGGGCGGATCACGAGGTCAGGAGATCGAGACCATCCTGGCTAACACAGTGAAACTCTGTCTCTACTAAAAAAAAAATACAAAAAACTAGCCGGGCAAGGTGGTGGGCGCCTGTAGTCCCAGCTACTCGGGAGGCTGAGGCAGGAGAATGGCATAAACCCGGGAGGCGGAGCTTGTAGTGAGCTGAGATCCAGCCACCGCACTCCAGCCTGGGCAACAGAGCGAGACTCCGTCTCAAAGAAAAAAAAAAAAAAAGATAATATTTGTGACCCATCTAATTGGGTGAGCAGCTCAGCTACAGTTTATCATCACCAAGCAGAAATTCAGGTCCCAGTGTTGATAGAACTTCCAACTCTCAAGAAAAATCAGCAATCTGGATGTTGGCGTTGAATTCCCTGGTTTCCAGTGCACAAATGAAACGTAGTCCATGAGCCACCAGTTTCCCTGATTTGGATTCAGGCTCAGTGAATTGAATTGCATCGAGAAATAGAAATGAACAAGAAACAAAAGAGTCTCAAAGTATAGCAGAGACCCTGGACTAACCCTTAATTCTAACCCGTAAGTCTAAGGGACCAAATCACTAAAAAAATCAGACTCTCTAAGGCCCTCACAGTTATTTTATCCAAACCTACCAGCCTGTAAGTTCTGTGAGGGCAGGAATCTGTCTGCTTGGCTCATCCATTTTCCATTGCACCTAGCACAGGCTAGTAAACATATTAAATGAACACATACCTCCATTGCTCTCCTCCTAAGTCCTCTGTCTAGCTAAGCTTTAATGGCTGACTGGGGATAACTTTTTGAAGTTTCCTTAGACTGACTAGGACTCAACCAAAGGCAGGGGAGCCGTGAAAGCTCAGGGACACCCTGGACTGAATGGTCATAGTGATTTTTTCCCAGGGGAGGGACAGGGCTGGAGTGCAGTGGCATAATCATAGTTCACCACAGCCTTGACCTCCCAGGCTCAAGGGATCCTCTGTCCTCAGTCTCCTGAGTAGCCAGGACTACAAGTGTGTGCCACTACACCCGGCTATTTTTTTTTTTTTTTTTTTTTTTTACTTTTTTGTACAGATGAGGTCTCACTGTGTTACCCAGGCTGGTCTCGAATTCCTGAGCTCAAGAAATCCTCCTGCCTTGGCTTACCAAAGTCCTAGGATTATAGATATGAGCCACAGTACCTGGCAGTCACCACAATTTTAATGTAGCTTCTGGCTTTATGGCATGGTCCCAGTGACACTGTCCATCCTGCCAGGGGCCCTCCAAAAGGTTCTGCTTGTTTAGCCCAGGAAACTGTTCAGGAAAATGTGTGTGTCCACCTCCAAGAATGGTATCCATGATTTTCAGATGAAACTGTCTGATATCCTTGGCCATTTGATTGCTGGTCATCAGTACACACTGACAGGTGTTTACTGTTCTAATTCTACTGTGGTCAGACTGTCACTTTCTTTTGTTTGTTTGTTTTGTTTTTTGTTTTTGAGACAGAATTTCACTCTCATTGACCAGGCCGGAGTGCATTGGTGCAGTCTTGGCTCATTGCAACCTCTGCCTGCCAGGTTCAAGTGATTCTCCTGCCTCAGCCTCCCGGAATAGCTGGTATTACAGGCACACACCACCATGCCCGGCTACATTTTGTATTTTTAGGAGAGACAGGGTTTCACCATATTGACCAGGCTGGTCTCGAAATCCTGACCTCAGGTGATCTGCCCACCGTGGCCTCCCAAAGTATTAGGATTACAGGCATGACCCACCATGCACGGCCCATACTGTCACTTTCAAAGCGATTCCACACAGCAGCAGATCCAGCCTAACATTTGAGACCACTAAAATAGCACTAAATGAACACTCAATAGCAAGTTAATTAGATATCATTCTGAATGCCTCCGTGCACATGCGATGCTGGGAAATCACAGATAGTAAAACCTTAATTGGACAAAACAAATTTCTTAATTTCACAAAAGATGGGAGGTAACTGGAATCTTTTGGATATAAGTTGTGTCTTAAAGTGGGAAGCCAGAATTTCCTCAAGCTGTATTTGTAAAGCACCCTAAGGCATCTGCTGCCTTTTTCCCTCGGATCATGTTTTCATGATTCAGAGAAATATAGTTAATTTTAATTAACTAGCTCTAGGTTCACTTGGAGTCTACGTGATTGAGATATATATATATTCACAGATTGATAGGACTTTGATAGGAATCTTAGAAATAAGCTTGTCCATTTTGCAGATGAATAACTACTATGGAATTTTGTTTGTTTGTTTTTTTGATGGCAGTGACTGTTTTACAGGAATGCTGTGGCCATTTCAGAGTTTTACACATGCAGTAGACTAATCTTCACTTATTAGCATCTCCAGGATTTAAGGTAGTGAGAATATACTGGCTCCTGCAAAGAACATCACCAGAAAGGTTATTCAATGTAGTTGACATTTGATGAAGGTTCTTTTCTGTTTAGCAGTGAGGGATTGGTTTTCTCTGGAAGGAACAACCAGGCCAGTATTCTTGACCAAACACAGCTCACACTGGTGGCAGCTAATAGCAGCCCTGTGTACAGAGGCTTTCAACTGCCATAGCCAGGCTGCAAGGGGAGCAGGCAAGAATATATTAATCTTCCAAGCTGGATTTCTGAAACCCCTGGAAAGAAACATTTACATTTCAAATCAAAACATTTCATTACTGAGGAGCGCTGTCTACCCAAATGAGCACTTCCACTCCCTGGTAGACAGGCCAGCTGAAATGTTGTTGTTTTATGAATGTGCTAAAAGTAGATGTCTGAATTTATTTCATGCCCATGTTAATGAGTTGTCCTTCAGTCTTACATGCCTATAAATAATAGCACATCATTGCTTAACACATCTTAATTCTGAGAGAGTTTAGCTTTTATATGGCAGAGCTGATATGTGTAGGGGCATATCAAAAACTTTGTGTCCTTGTCCTGTTTAACCAATCACTGGGGGCCAGAAATGCGAAACAGAAACTCAACTCAGGATTGGCTTCAAGTACTTCTAAGAGTCCTGCACTGCTCCACCAAAGATAAACAGGATCAGGTCAAGGGCCTTTAAGCTTATCAGATAAGACTCTCCCATTATGAGCAAAGTAACTTGCCATCATCTGCAGTTATGGCAAACACTGAACTTCAGTTCTTGACCCTGCACAAACATATACATAATGAGACCCTCTGCCTTGCTATGGATTTCCAAAATTCCTTAGGGTCTCTTAAAAATCTGCTGGGATGTGACATTGTCTTTACCTCACCCATATTCATTGGCATTGTCCCCCCACCCCTCCTCTCTCTCATTTGTCCCTCTATCCTTCCTTCCTTCCTTCTTGAACTATCTGTTAAATTGTGATAAAATATGTATAACTAAAATTTACTGTTTAAACCATTTTTTTTTTTTTGAGACGGAGTCTCGCTCTGTCACCCAGACTGGAGTGCAGTGGTGCGATCTCGGCTCACTCCAAGCTCTGCCTCCCGGGGATTTTAACCATTTTTAAGTGTACAATTCCATGCCATTAAGTACATGCACAATGTTGTGCAACCATCACCACTATCCATTTTCAGAACTTTTTTTTTTTAATCATGCCAAACAAGTGGTATGTCCATTAAGCATGAACTCCCCATTCTCCCCTTCTCCTAGCCTTTGGGAACCTCTGTCCTGCTTTCTGTCCCCATGAATTTGCCTATCCTGGGTACCTCGTGTAAGTGAAATCATACAATATTTGTCCTTTTGTGACTGGTTCATTTCACCCAGCACAGTGCCTTTAGTGTTCATCCACGTTGTAGCATGTGTCAGAATTTTATTCCTTTTTTATGGCTGAATAATATTCCATTGTATGGATATACTACATTTTGGTTATACATTTACCTGTTGATAGACACTTGGGTTGTTTCCACCTTTTGACTATTATGAATAATGTTGTGATGAATATTGGTGTACAAGTATCTACTTGAGTCCCTGCTTTCAATTCTTTGGGGGTATAAACCTAGGAGTAGGATTGTTGCATCATATAGTAACTCTGTGTTTAACTTTCTGAGGAACTGCTGAACTGTTTTCTGTAGTGGCTGCACCATTTTACATTTCCATTAACAGTGCACCAGGGCTTCAATTTTTTCACATCCTCAGCAACACTTGTTATTTTTCTTTGTGTGTGTGTGTATAATAGCCATTCTAATGGTGTGAAGTGGTATCTTATTGTTTTGATTTGCATTTCTCAGATGACTAAGGATGGTGAGCATCTTTTCATGTACTTATTGGCTATTTATATATATTCTTTGGAGAAATAACTAATCAAGTCTTTTGCCCATTTTTGAATTGAGCTGTTTGAGGTTTTTTGTTGGTGAGTTGCAAGAAGAATTTTTTTTTTTTTTTTTTTGGAGACAGATTCTCGCTGTGTCACCAGGCTGAAGCACAGTGGTGGGATCTTAGCTCACTGCAACCTGCACTTCCTGGGTTCAAGCAATTCTCCTGCCTTAGCCTCCTGAATAGCTGGGACTACAGGTGCACGCCACCACGCCCAGCTAATTTTTGTGTTTTTAGTAGAGACGAGGTTTCACCTTGTTGGCCAGGATGGTCTCGATCTCTTGAGCTCGTGATCCCCCCACCTCAGCCTCCCAAAGTGCTTGGATTACAGACATGAGCCACCACGCCCAACCAGAATAATTTTTATATCCTGAATATTAATCCCTTATCAGATATATGATTTGCAATTTTTAAAAATTTTGTTGTCTTTTCACTTTCTTGACAGTGTCCTTTGATGCACAAAAGTTTTAAATTTTTATTCAGTCTAGTTTATCTGGGGTTTTTTTCCCCCTGTGCTTTTTCTTTTTTCTTTTTTTTTTCTTAGAGACAGAGTCTTGCTCTGTTGGCCAGGTTGGAGTGCAGTGGCGCAGTCTCAGCTCACTGCAACCTCCGTCTCCCAGGCTCAAGCGATTCTCCTGCCTCAGCCTCCCGAGTAGGGGGGATTACAGCTGTCCGCCACCACACCCAGCTGATTTGTGTGTGTGTGTGTGTGTGTGTGTGTGTGTGTGTGTGTATTTTTAGTAGAGACAGGGTTTCACCATGTTGGCCAGGCTGGTCGCGAACTCATGACCTCAAGTGATCCAGCTACCTCAGCCTCCCAAAGTGCTGGGATTATAGGCGTGAACCACTGCACTGGACTCCCTGTGCTTCCAGTGTTATATCCAAGAAATCATTGCCAAATCCAATAACATGAAGATTTTTCCCTAATTATTATTCTAAGCGTTTTAGGGTTCTAGCTCTTACATTTAGGCTTTTTGTCCATTTTGAGTGAATTTTTCGAATACATCCATCCTTCTTTTCATTCCTTTTACCTGACAAATACTGATTGAGTCCCTACTGAATACCATGCATTGTATGGTACACTAACAGAAGGAAAATAAAGTACCTTTTCTCCTTTGTAAAGCTTACCTTCTAGTGAAGGGAGACAGTGAACATCTATAAATAAGATATAAATGAAATAATTTAAGATAATGATTAGTGTATGAAGGAAAATCTGCATAATGAGATAGAGAGTGATCTCATGGGGAAAGTGTGGAGAGAACTCCAGCCAGGCTGTTGGAAAGGTGCAGGATGATAGGGCAATGCTTTCCAGGCAGAGGGGAAGGCCCTGGGGCAGGGTCAAGGTTAGCATGTTCAAGGAACTTAAAAGGGATGGTGGGACTAAGTGAGGTGTTAGAGCTGGGGTGGGAAACAGAGCCAGATCAGGGTAGCCTTAGAGGCCATGGTTTTGTTGTAATAGCCACGGGAATTTATCTGCGAGCATTAAGCACAGGAATGGTAGGATTCAGTTTATACTGGAAAAAAATCACTTTGGCTGCTATGGGGAGAATGACCTCTGTGGTGCAAGAATGGAGCAAAAGTGGAAACAGACATTTTAGGAAGGTTTTCAAGCTGGACAGGCGAGTGATAGCAGTGCCCTGGATGCTGGTTGTGGTACCACAGGAGGTGAGAAGCGCTCCAACTGGGGCTTCATTTTGGAGGTAGGACTGACACTCTTGCTGATGAGTTGAACTTGCAGAGCAAGGGAAAGGGGAATCAAGGTTGGCTCCTGGGTTTTGCCTGAGCTATTGGGTGTCATTTCTGAGATGAGAAAATGGGAGGAACGGTGGGGTGGGAGAGTCAGAGTTCTATCTTGTGTATGTGAACTTTGAGATGCCAGTATCCCCCTCCACACCACCTTTACTAATTCAGCAGATAACTGTCGAGCATCTACTTACTATGTCAAGCCCTTCGGTAGGCGCAGGGCAGAAAGCAGCGCACACAGCTGAGCCCCTGGCCTCACAAGCTTCCCTTCCACCAGCTACACTCCCAAACACATCAGCAACAGAAAACATGCCCAGAGACCCATGAAAATGGAACCTCAAATTGGACCTTCCTCAGTTTCATGCAGGCACCAGGGGAGTCATCGCTGTACCTTTTAGCCCCTTTCCCCGAGAAGCTACTGACCAGAGTATAAACAGAAGTAGGATGCGCTGGGTGTCTTTGTTGAATTGACTCAATAATCGTTGGAGCAATTAAAAAATCACTGGATTTGCTTGGGGACACAGAGATGAAACCTTAGTTAATAGAAAAAAATGGAGTCACTTGTTGCATATAGCATGAAAGTTAATGTTCTACTGAAGTCCTTTTGAATATACCTTAAGCCCAAGTTGCAAAATACATGGTCTTAGATGTCGGGGATATCCCAGTTCTGTCTTCCTTGACAGCACTGGTTGTGCCCACGACAGAGCTCTGTGCATACGCAGAACCTGGCAGACGTTATTGACTGACCTAGTTTTGTCATGATAGGGGTGTTTTTCCCAAGGTTGGTTTGGGCAGAAGGCTGTTGCCAGGGCATAAGGCAAAGGGCAGTGGCTTTTGAAAGCTCTGTGGGGAAAGCGGTATGATGTGATATGTGATAAACCTCCGAGCTGGGGATCCAGTCATATGAAGTATACAAGAAATACCATTTTAAAGATACAGCATTTATCAAGTCATTTATTCTTATGACCAAGTTAATTTCCATAACTTTGTAGCTTTTACAAATTGCCTTTTCAAAGCCCTGGGTAACTCCTTTCATTTACTGTTTCAGGAAAGGGTCACCAAGCTTTCACCCCGTCCCCAGTCAGAAGAGGATCTGGCTGCCCTGTTTGAAGCTTCAATGCAACTGTATTAGTTGTCATTTTAAGTGGAAGAATTACCATGGCCATTGTAGTGCTGAGAGCAAGAGCTGATCTAGCTAGGGCTTTGTCTTTTCATCTTTGGCATAACTTAGCTGTTGCCAGTATGGGTGGGGTATAAATTTATCTTGCAAGAAATTCCCCAAAGCTCAGAGTCCAGCTCCTTCCATAAAACAGGCTGGACAAATGACCACTATGTTAGACCCCCAGGGTCGACTTCAGGGGTCAGTGTTCCTGTACCAAACCCCACACAGAATACTCTGCCCCTGCTTCATGAGCAAATGAACAAAAACTCAAAAGTATAAATTATATTTCCTATGCCTAGTAATTCACTGAATGTCTAGAAATTTATCTGATAGAAACACTAGCACCAGTACATACAGAAGCATGGCAAGGATGTTTCTGGCAGCACATTTCTAATAATAAAATATTTGAAACAACCTTAAGCGTTCATTATTTATAGTATACTAGACTGTGGAATTCTGTGGTACTGTTAATAAAGATGAAGTAAATCTCTTGGAAATGTGTCCATAATATACTGGGAAGTTGGCAGAAAGTAAGCTACTGAATAATTATGTATTAGTATGATCTGATTTTTATTTTTTCAACTATACATAAACATATATCTACATATACATACAAAAGGAAGATGAACATCAAAATGTTAAACATTATCACTGGAGAAATGGAATTTGGGGTGTGGAGAACTAAGAGAAAATGTTCACTTTATTTTATTTATTTATTAATTTTTATTTTTTTGAAATGTAGTCTCGCTCTGTCTCCCAGGCTGGAGTGCAGTGGTGCGATCTCAGCTCACTGCAACCTCCACCTCCTGGGTTCAAGCAATTCTCCTGCCTCAGCCTCCTGAGTAGCTGGGACTACAGGCACCCACCATCACGCCTGGCTAATTTTTGTATTTTTAGTAGAGATGGGGTTTCACTATGTTGACCAGGCTGGTCTCAAACTCCTGATCTCAAGCCAATCCTCCTGCCTCAACCTCCAAAAGTGCTGGGAATACAGGCATGATCCTCCCATCTCAACCTGCTGAGTAGCTGGGACTACAGGCATGCACCACCATGCCTGGCTTATTTATTTATTTATATTTGTATTTTTGTATTTTTTGTAGAGACAGGGTGTCGCCATGTTGCCCAGGCTGGTCTCAAACTCCTGAGCTCAAGTGATCCTCCTGCCTTGGACTCCCAAAGTGGTGGGATTACAGGCATGAGCCACCACTCCTAGCCTCCTTTTTTATTTTATAAACTTCTGTATTGTTTGGATTTGTTACAAGCGTATATTACTTTTCTAATTTTTTCAAAAGGGAAGGGAGAGGAAAGAAAAATGTCATTTTAATGTTTTAGATCAGATTCATCTTATTTTATAAAAACACTAGTAACATATTTAAAAGGTAAAAACAAATCCACAAGGGTAAAATATTAGACCAATCCTTTGGTGAATAAGTTGTTTTTGTTGTTGTTGTTGTTTCTTTTTAAAGTTTGAGAACACTTATAATACATTCTGCAATGTGATATGACATTATTAGAAGAGCATTGGGTTAGGGTTCAAGGGCCCTGGATTTTGTTTCAGTTTTGTCTGATTCTTAGTTCATTCAACCAAGGCCTCTTCCAGGTTGAAAATGCTATGAGACTGGGCACAGTGGAGGCTGAGGCAGGAGGATTGCTTGAGTCCAGGAGTTTTGAGACCAGCCTGGGCAACGTGGCATGGTGAAACCCCATATCTACAAAAAATACAAAAATTAGCTGGGTGTGGTGGTGCATACCTGTAGTCCTAGCTACTCGGGAGGCTGAGGCATGAGAATCACTTGAACCTGGGAGGTGGAGGTTGCAGTGAGCAGAGATCACATCACTGCACCCTATCCTGGGCAACAAAGCAAACCTCTGTCAAAAAAAAAGAAAAGAAAGAAAGAAAATACTATGACTAGGTTTTATGTATTACCTGGTCCTTAATGTGAGATTTTTGAATTGGGAAAATTTGATGTAAAATAATTTGAGATACAAATATGCATTCTCCCCCCCTCCCCCGCCTCTCAAATGTTCAATGCCTTTGCTAACAGTAGCCAGACGTCTAAATGTGACTCACCAAGAGGAGTGTTTGGTATTCATATTGATGATGACTCTGTAGAGGAAGAATTTAAAGGTCAAGCATGAAGAAACAGATTTAGGAAGCCTTGGTGTTTTTATCTTGATACCCATCATTCTGTCCCTTACAATCAGAGAATATGGAAAAGGTGAGTTTTGTGACTCACTGGCTATTAAAAGAGGATAAGCTAGATTAGGCCCATTTCTGTAAATCAAACACTTTCACGTTTCAGAGACAATAATTAAGTGTATTTTTTCTAATTCTGTAGCCTATTTTTCTATAGATTTTCTTTAAGAAAAATTCTTAAGAGTCACCGCTCCATTTATATGGATTAAAATACTTACGAAGGCAAGGATATTTAATAGAATGGTATTCAAGAGTTTGAAAAATACTATGTTCATGAAACTATCATAATATGGCAGCATTTTGACTTAAAATATATGCATATACCTAATTTATTTTTTGATACAGAATACTGATTTGTTCCAAATAGGTCATGTTTCTATGTTATTGTTGAGTGCCACAATAAATAGCTAGCTCGTTTGGCACTCCTGTCCCTCTCTATGCACAGGAAGGGCTGTGTTGGGCTTGGCATTGTTTGAGTAGCTGTGGACACAGCTGTGGGGTGTTTTCAAGTGGTCAATGAAGTAAGTCTGCTCTTGTAAAATACAGACAAGTACAGTATCAAAATAGTGCGAATGCGCAAAAATTGCTGTCCTGGCCTTTTAACCCTGAGAAAGATTAATGGTTGTTTGGATTAGAAACCGTATCCTAATGAGGGGGCTGTTGCCTCCAGGGAGTAGGTATGAGAAAGGGGACTGTTCACCTCCAGGTCGTCGTTGCACAGGCTGCGAGTCTCCGACGACCCGCAACACCACGCCAGACAGCTGCCCAGGCTCTGCCAGTAAGTGCCTGGTCCTCAGGGAGCTGTTGAAGGGACCAGGCCATCACCATCACAATGGCCTGGGGGAGGCAGTCTCCGGGGCCAAGCACACTTTGAATGGACAGAAATTGGTTCTTAAAGCCCTAGGTTGAATTACTGGCAGCTGGGGGTGGGAGGGTCCAGTTTCTGGTGCTATTATTCCACTGTTTTTCCAACCACTGCAATCACTCTCAGAATAAATGCAATCGCCTAACAAATTGCAATAACTGTTTTGAGATTTCGTCCCCTGTGAAATGCCTCATGAAGCTATGCGCACAACAGTTAACTTCAAAGTAACCCCACTTCATTCTTTCTGGCTTTAAGTTTTTGTCTTTTTCAGTTGGGTGCTTTAAATTAATTTTCCAATTTATAAAATTGGAAACTGATTAAAATAATCATGAGAGAAAAGGAAGAAAAAAACAACTAATCATCCTATTACCCAAACACAGCTGTTAACATTTGATATATTTCCTTTCCATCTTTTTCATTTGGGTGGTGTAATCTTCAGCTCTTTTCTCTTAAGATATGACATTTTAAAGATTTTCCGTGTTGCTGCATAATCTTCATAATCATATGCAAATGTATGTAATAGTTTATTAAATAAGAATTTAATAATTTATTCTTATTAGAGGTCATCAAATTGCTTCCAAATTTTTACTCCTACCAATAACTTAGCAATAAATAGATGAATAATGTTTATATGGCTTTTTTCACATTCTAAATTAATTTCGCAGGTTAGGTTCCCCTACAGTCAATTTCAACATTACAATATAGATTTTTTCTTTTTCTTTTTTTTTTTTTTAAGAGATAAGGTCCCATTCTGTCACCCACAATGAAGTGCAGTACATGGTCATAGCTCACTGTAACCTCAAACTCATGGGCTCAAGAGATTCTCCTGCCTTAGCCTCCCCAGTAGCTGGGAGTATACGCAAACACCATCACACCTGACTAATTTTTAAATTTTTTTTGTAGAGATGGGGTCTCGCTATGTTGCCCAAGCTGATCTCAAACTCCTGGCCTCAAGTGATCCTCCCACCTTGACCTCCCAAAGTGCTGGAATTACAGTCATGAGTCACCACACCTGGCCTGGTGTAGATATTTTTATGACTCTTGGTTCACAGTGTCAAATTATATATAACTCAGAATTGCCTTAAATGTTGCTTCCCCTCTCATTCAATCTTCTCTTCAAAATAAATACTAGTTCAAAGCAACAAGAAATGAAACAAAGTTCATTTGCAAGTATGGACCAGACTAGACTATTTGTGCCAACCTGCAAGTCAGTGGTGTTTTTTTTTTTTTATGTCAGTACAGCTTAACAGTTCACAGGGATTACAATTTTCAAATAAACTTACGAAAATTTGGTGTTATATCCTTGCCTCTTAAGTGAAACTTTAAGACCCCAAATCTCTTTTTTACTTACTTTTTTTTTCCTTCTAGAGCCCTCTATGGGCCCCTAAGCCTATAGGTCTGTGTTATTACTTTCATGGTCTTCAGTTTTGCTGGCCAAGAAAAAAGACCCAAGGGAGTAACATATATTCTTTCCTACAAGGGTGTTCTAAAACCACTCAGGCCTGTGAGTGAAATGATTTGCTGCACTGCAAGCAAGGTGAGTGAGACCAAAGAACTATCGCCACCAAGATCCCTTCCAAGGGTCTAAGTTGCTTCTCTAATCAGAAACCTCTCAAACTTTTGTAATTGTGCAAATAGGTCCCATAATGGCTTTGGCAACATTTACCTGGGACCAGGGTGAACTTCATACCATCTATTGCATATGGGAAAAGAGAAGAATGCTTGTCAAACAAACCACTATATTTTATTTTGGTGTTGCTCGTAGGTGTGTAGAGAGCTCTCAGTGTGTGTGTGGTTTTTTTTGTTTTGTTTTGTTTTTTTCTCAGAGTTTCACTCTGTCCCCCAGGCTAGAGTGCAATGATGCAATCTGGGCTCACCACAACCTCTGCCTCCCAGGTTCAAGTGATTCTCCTGCCTCAGCCTCCCAAGTAGCCTGGCCTATCCTTCTTTTTCAAAACTGTTGTAGGTATTCTAGTCCTGCACATTTCAATGTAAATTTTAGGATAACCTTATCTATGTTGACAAAATATTCTTGCTGGGATTTTATAGGAACTACATTAATCCTATTGATAATTTGGTGAGAGCTGACATTTTTAGTATGTTGATTCTTCCAATCCACAAATCCAGTATATCTCTGCATTTATTTAGGTCTTCTTTGATTTAATTTATCAACATTTTAAAATTATCAGGACACAGATCCTCTATATGTTCTGTTACAATTCTACCTAAGTATTTCATTTTCTTTGGAGCAATTGTAAATGTCATTGTGCTTTGAATTTTGGTTTCACATGTTCATTGTTAGTACACAGAAATGTGATTGATTTTTGTATGTTGATCTTGTATCCTGCAAACTTGTTGCACTACTTATTAATCCTAGAAGTTTCATATGGATTTCTTGTGATTTTCTATAATTATCCACCTGTGAATAGGGACAGTTTTATTTCTTTGTATCCAATGTATATGCCTTTTATTTCCTTTCCTGGCATTTTTGCACTGGCATACTATTCCACTACTGTGTTGAATAAGAGTGGTGAGAGCAGATATCCTTGTTCTGTCCCCTGTCCTAGGGGGAAAGCATTCAGACATTCACACTGAGTATGATGTTAGCTATAGGTCTTTTATAGATTCTCTTTATCAAGTTAAGGAATTTATGTCATCTTTTGAAGGTGTTATAGTAGCATGGTAGCTTTTCTTACTCTCTGATATTTATGCTTAGATAATTTACTGGATTTAGGTTATTTTTGTAATCAAGAAACAGAGCAATCTTTTCTATTTTCATTTTAATTCTGTTAGGTACCCGTGCAGGTATTTCTGTTTAACAGATAAACTTTTTAAAAACAGAGACTCCAAGAGGTAAAATGTCTTGCCCAAGTTTATATACGAAGAAGCATTGTCAGACTAGGTCCTAGGGCATCAGTTCAATTACATTTATTGTAAACCTAATACTGATAATATGATTGAACCCCTATATGCCAGGCACTATAGCTGCTTTACATGTTTGTGTTATTTAATGCTCAAAACATAGCTATGCTATGACCATAGAGATTTGCTCACTCTCTGTTATGGACTGCATGTTTGTGTCCTCCCAAAATTCATAAGTTGAAGCCCTAACCCCTAATGTGATGGTATAATATTATGATGGGGCAGATGTTACTATTATCTTTATTTTACAAATGATTGTACCAAACCTTAGAGAGGCTGTATAAATTGACCAAGGTCACACTACTAGCAACTGGTAGCAAGTGATTTGGACCTAGACATAGATCTTGCTCTTGACAACCACCTAGTGTCAACTACTGTGCCAGGTTCTGGGGCTACAAAGGTGAATAAGACTCAGTCCTATCCCTTAAGGAGCACGCAATCCATCAGGGGAAACAATCATATTCATAGCTTGATTCCTGAAGCAGCAGCAACCCCAGGTGGTAAGATGCCTTACCAATATTAGAGGCACTCAGTAACATTTGTTGACTGAATGGCTAAGTGGAATGGCTGGCTTCTTGGACAAATCTAATGTTTGTCATACCTTATGTAGAAGATAATTCTTTCTAGCAGAAAGTAGAAAAAATTCCTTAAACCCTATCATCCACCTGCCTCCAGTTATCCTGATCAGTTTGTGCTGAGCAATAATGACTAAAAACTCTTAAATATAAAGAAAGAGACCGCCATATCATGGAATATCAAAACAGAAAAGATGGCAGAAACTGGTCATCCAGAAAGAATGGCAAACTGTTCACTCACAGCTCCATGAAATAGTCAAGCTCAGCTACAGCTGCTGCCCAGGGCAGCTGTGACCTCAATGTTCCCAAAACTCCCACCGTCTCACAAGACCTCCAACACCAAACTCACCTCCCCTTCTTCCCACAGGGCAGAGACTTCAGGAGATGTTGTGGAGGGATGCTCTCCCCTCCCACTTATGACCACCTTCTTTCCTGGCTTATCATATGCCTCCATTTACTCCTCTTGCTGCTTTTCCATTCTGCTATGCTATTACCACTGGGATTTACTCAGTCCCTGCTATGAAGTGCATGTCTATGTCGTCCAAAAAATCATGTGTTGAAGCCCCAACTCTTAATGTGATAGTATTAGGAAGTGGGACCTTTGGGGGGTGATTAGGTTTAGATGAGGTTATGAAGGTGGGGCCCCATGGTGGGATTAGTGCCCTTACAATGGAGATAAGGGACCAGAGCTCTCTGTCTCTACCACATGAACACACAGTGAGAAGCTGGCTGCCTGCCAACAGGGAAGAGCGCCTTTACCAGAAACCGAATCACCTGGGAGCTTGGTTTTGGAATTCCCAGCCTCCAAAACTGTAAGAAATAGATAGTAAGCAACGCAGGTTACAGTCGTTTGTTATACCAGTCCAAGCTGACTAAGACAGTCACAAAGGGGAAAAAGAGAAATATGAGTTAACATTGATTCAGTGTAGATTACACAAGTTCTATTCTAAGCACTTACATATTTTTTCAAGGTTGTCAATTCAACAACCTTATGAGTTATTGTCACACCTTCCTCTTCACCCCAAACATACAGACACACTCGCATACCCCTTGATTCAGGCCCTCCACTTCTCACCTGAATTACTGCAATCGGCTTCCTAACAGTTTCGCTGCTTCCATTTCTTAACCCCCTGCAATCCATTCTCCACCCTGCATCCAGTAGTGCTTTGATAAAAGATAAATTGTCTGACCATAGCTTTTCCTTACTGAAAAATGCTTCAGTGGCTTCTTATGGACTTCAAGAGAAGGTCCATGGCCCCATCAGATGGCAGTGCCATCAGAGTTTAGCCTTTTCCTCCATTTTCAGTCTCCTGTCTCCCCAGCTTCACACACCCTCAGGAACCATCTCAGGCCTCCACAGCTTTGTTCAGGCTCTTACCTGTGCCTGAAATAACCTTCCAAACCTCATGGCAAACTCCTGCCCATTCTTCACTCCTTAGCCCTGTCACTTCTCCACCACCCTTCTCTCCAGGGAAGTCAAGGAACCCTAATTTGAGGTCTCCTCTGAGTTCTCAGAACATCCTCTTCAGGCCTCCACTTACCACTCTGTGCTGTAAACACATCTTACAAGCATTTGTGTTTTTGTCTTTCTCCCCATCTAATCTATTAAGAGAGGGAGACTGTCTTAATCATCTAAGATCCTTATCATCCAGCGTAATAGCTGCCATATTCAGTAGTACATTTAGTATTTGCAGAATAGAATGAAAAAGAGAGCAATGCAACTTGTCTTATTTCTTTTCTTGCAGATAACCTGATTTTCCATTGGCCAAAGTCTCTAACTTTTTTGAGTAAATAAATGTGAAACCTGCATGTCCCAAATATTCAGCTATAACCAATGAATGATGACACCAAGGTCTCTTGCCTGTTACATCCTGATATAAAACCAATCTGGCAAAAAGCAAAAAGTGTCCAAGGTCCACTTTTAAAAGTCATGGTCAGGCCAGGCACAGGGGCTCAAGCCTGTAATCCTAGTATTTTGGGAGGTCAAGGCAGGAGGATGCCTTGAGGCCAGGAGTTCAAGACCAGCCTGGGCAACATAGTGAGACCCTCTCTCTTAAAAAAATTTAAAAATTAGCTAGACATGGTGGCACATGCCTGTAGTCCCAGTTACTCAGGGAGCCGAGGTGGGAGGATTGCTTAAGCCTGGGAGGTTGAGGCTGCAGTGAGCCATGATTGTGCCACTGCTCTTCAGCCTGGGTGACAGAGCGAGACCCTGTCTCAAATAAATAAATAAATAAAAATTTATGGTCCATCATCCATTGAGAATGTTGGGAGGGCAGCCTGGGGGGTCCACAGAACTGAGGAACCTCCTTTTACAAATCAGTGTACAGAGAACCTACTAGCTAAACCAAAGAGGAACAACTTTATAAGAACAGACAACTATTTATCCACATAAAAGAAAATCTTCCTACCAGTAGTAACACTATTAACGTTTTAGCAGCTTTTCCATTATGAATCTGACATTTCCTCCTTCTTCAAAGCCTAGTTTGAGTGCTTGTGACTTTTTGAAATGAGATAATAAAGCCATCAGCACACAATAAAAGCTATGCACTATCCATAAAGAGGGGTCTCTAGAGTATATTTTGTGTTAAAGAAAATATCGCATTACTTGGCCTTTCCTTTTAAATCCTTTAAAGCCTTCAGCTTTAGAATGAAAGACTCAAACTCTTCTCTGGGATCTTAATTTTTATGTGGCTTCTTATTACTTTTTTATCCCTTCTAAAACTCTAAATCCCTTCAACATAGCTTTGGCCCCTTCCACAGCTGAACTGGCTGATCTTTTTATTGGTGGGTAATGGATTTAGTTTGATTGCTGACACGGGAACAATGAGAGGATAAACAATTCCATTTGTGGCCATAAAATTCCCCATCTGTTGAGCCTGTTCAGGACGGCAGAGCACTGGGCAGAGACAGATGAATGAGCCCGCCACGCCTGATGTTAATGACATCCGTCATACAACTTGAACATGTGGCTTCATAAATCAACAGCTAATAGCAACTTTGGTTGCTCATGTCATTAATAAGCCATCCATTTAAATACATAAGAGTTTGCCATAACATTCAGCCTAGAGACCTGACTTGCAATTCTGATCTCACCAAAAAAACAGAAGTAGTAAAGGAAGCCAAAAAAGCATTCTTCTAAGTAAAAAAAAAAAAAAAAACTTTTTCAGATCCGCACTCAAATACTTACAGATGTAAACAGATGTAATCCTGGAATTGGTTACAAAATAAAATGGGATGAGGGAGTGTGTGGACAGATAGATGAAAAAGCTTGGGTAGTGTTTAGGGTAGGGTGCGTGAGCAAGACACTCAGACCCATCACAGCGAGGAACCATGTTGCTTCCAAACATCCTGCTCACCAGTAAACCAGGGATAGGAAAAACACACTAGGCAAAAAACTCACATCAAAATCAGGACTGAGGCCGAGCGTGGTGGCTCATGCCTGTAATTCCAGCACTTTGGGAGGCTGAGGCAGGCAGATCACTTGAAGTCAGGAGTTCAAGACCAGCCTGGCCAACATAGAGAAACCCCGTCTCTACTAAAAATACAAAAATTAGCCAGGTGTGGTGGCACATACTTGTAGTCCCAGCCACTTAGGAGGCTGAGACAGGAGAATTGCTTGAACCTGGGAGGCGGAGGTTGCAGTTAGCCAACATGGCGCCACTGCACTCCAGCCTGGGTGACTGAGTAAGACTACTCTGTTTCAAAAAAAAATAAAAAATAAAAAAAATTCAGGACTGAAATACAACATTAATGTGGGTGATTTAGCTCAAGAATAGCAGTTGTGTGACAGCTATGATGAAGAGTGATTGTCCCATTTTAGATGAAGATAAAGAGCAGTTGATGAGTTAGATAACCAAATGAGAGAAGGTAGAGTTACTGTTTATTACCATGTTGGTGACTTATTCTCTGAACACTGGTTTCATATATTATAGTTTTTGTGCTGGGAACAGATACCAATGTATTATATGAAAGACTTGAAGCAAGGGGTTATACTGAGAAGAAACTAATAGACAATACTCAGTGTAAGATTTTTCAAGTTCTTTATTAATAAGTCACAGCATCCTGCAAGGAAGAAATCGTGCATCAGCTGCCAAGCAATAAACCATAAGAGCTAGAAAATAATATAGATCAGATCCTAAAATGGATTGAGCAATGGACCAAAGATCCTAACTCTTGACTTATAAGACTAGCTACTTTACAATCACTCTTGTTGATATCTCTCTGCTGACATCATAGAAATTGTTCAAGAATAAGTAACACTTTGTTAAAATGATGTTGCAAGACTAACCAGTAGATAGTCGAAAGGTGGTCCCAGCTACTCAGGAGGCTGAGGTGAGAGGATCTCTTCAGCCTGGGAGGTGGAGGCTGCGGGGAGCCAAGATCACACCACTGCACTTCAGCCTGGGTGACAAAGTGAGACCCCATCTTAAAAATAAATAAATAAATAAATAAATAAATAAATAAAAGACAAAGGTTTTTTTTAAAAATTTGGCAGTGAGTTGATCATTGTTAAAGTTCAGTGATAAGTAACTGAGGATTCATTGTACTATATGCTCCACTTTTCATCTTTGTATATATTCACAATGATTCACAATGAAAAGTAAAACATAAAAGATAACATTCAAAGATAACTGGAAAATGGTAGCTTCTTTTTTTTTTTTAGACAGGGGCTCCCTCTGTCACCCAGGCAGCAGTGGCATGATCTTGGCTCACTGCAGCCTTGATCTCCTGGGCTCAAGGAATCCTCCCACCTCAGCCTCTTGAGTAGCTGCCACTACCTACAGGTGCCCACCACCACATCTGGCTAATTTTTGTGTTTTTTGTAGAGACGAAGTTTCGCCATGTTGCCCAGACTGGTCTTGAAATCCTAGGTCTAAGCAATCCACCTGCCTTGGCCTCTCAAAGTGCTGGGATTACAAGCTTGAGCCATTGTATCCAGCCTATTGTTTAGCATAAACATTTTTGCATAATTTTATCTTTTTTTCAAAGAAAAAGGAAAAAATGCTTATGTAACAGTTCAAACATTTAACAAGGCTTGTTTCAAAAAAAATACATTATTAAATTTCACCCATTTCTTTGAACTTTTAAAGTGTGAATACAATACCACTTTAAGTTAGATATGCATAGCTGGGCATGGTAGTTCACACCTACAATCCTAGCACTTTAGGAAACCAAGACTGGAGGATCCCTTGAGTCCAGGCATTCAAAACCAGCCTTGGCAACACAGCAAGACCCCCATTTCTACAAAAAATAAGATTAAAAAATTAGTCAGTCATGGTGGCACATGTCTGTGGTCTCAGCTACTCAGAAGGCTGAGGTGGGAGAATCCCTTGAGCCCAGGAGTTTGAGGCCACAGTGAGCTGTGATCATCCCACTGCACTCAGCATGGATGACAGAGCAAGATTTGCTCAATAACAATAATAATAATAATAATAAGTTAGCCGTGTGTCTGGGACTGTATTTCTATGGAATATGCTGCTCCGGAAGTTCAGCATAAGCTAGGAAAGAGTAAGGGTTGCAAGCCACCTTGAAGGAACTCAGAGGCTGTGCTGGCCCCTGGAGTCAGCAGAAAAGGGACAAGAGTCACTTAGCATCCCCCCTTGACTATCTAGGGGTTGTCTCAAACTTCCTAGGTACAAAACTGAGCACCTGATCTGTAATGGATGCTGTAGTCACTACCCAGATTCTCTGGGACCAAGTCACCCTTTTCCCCAGCCACTGAGAGTGTTGGTGACTGACAACCCAACCCCACTCCAGAGCTTGACTTCCACGGAGGAGAGCCACCTTGCCCGAGGTCTAACCCCTTCCCAGAACTACCTCCACTCAGCGACAGTCAGTTAGAAGGTCAAGTGTGAGACCTGGCTGACTTGCCCCATTGGAGTAACTCTGAAGGGCCTGACCAACTTCAGAGTTCCCCCATGGGGTTGGTTAAGTTCGTTGTTGGGACCAAGTGGCTACCCAGCAACTTCCTCCAACACATCCTTCTTTTCTGCTTCTCTCTCAGGTATTGATCACAAAAGCACTGGCCAGCAAACCTCTCGCATGCTCATTTCATCTGGGTCTGCTTCCTGTGAACTTGACCTGCAATGCAATCTTCCTCCCAAATTTCTTCCTCTTTCCATTTTCTGCTGGTGCCGTCTTTACTCCTGTCTTTCTCTTACACCCATAGCCTAGTACAGGTCAGAAATCCTATTGGTTCTACCTTCAAATTATATCCAGAATTTGACCAGTTTTCAGGGCCCCTTTGCCATTGCCCCTGATCTATGCCCCCATCTTCTCTCACTTTGGGTGTTGGGGTGGCCCCCCCAACCCTAACTATTCTCCCTAATTCAGCCTTACTGGCCTTGCGTCCCTTTCAACAGAGTAATCAAAACAGAGGTCTCGAGTCAGGTCATGTTGCAGCTCCGCCCAAAGCCAAGTCACTTAGAGTAATAACTAAATCCTTACTAACCCAGCATGCCTGGGATAATCCTAGTTTGTATCTGTTGTCCCAGCATAGTTTTAACAGTGACCACTTAGCCCCATTTGGATTACAAATTATATGGTCACCCTACCTCCTGCTACCTCTTGGAAATCACCTCCTACTACCCATCCCCGTCCCCACTCACCCCATTCCAGTGACTCCAGAATAGTCCTCAAAGACACAGAAAAATCTCTGCCTCCAGGCTTTTGCACCAGCTGTTCCCTTGCCTGAAATGCTCTTCCCCAAGATAGCTGCAGCTCCCTCACGCAAGATCGCCTTTTCAATGAGGTTTATTTTCCAGGTCACCCAATTTAAAAGTTCAAGTATCCATTCCACGCCCTCATATTCTCTCTTCTTTGCTTTATTTTTTCTCCTTTTTTTTTTTCACCTTATCACTCTCTAATATGCTTTATATTCTACTTACTTACCTGTTTGTCACCTGTCTCCCTCAAGATAAGGGCCAGGGGTGCTGCTACACATCCTAAAATGCCCAGGACAGACCACACAGCAAAGAATTAGCCGGGCACAGTGTCTCACTCACTATTCCCGGCATTTTGGGATGCCAGGACGGGCAGATCACACTTGAGCCCACGAGTTTGAGACCAGCCTGGGCAACATGGTGAAACTCCATCTCTACAAAAAATACAAAAAATAACCACTGAGTCATGATCGTGCCACTACACTCCAGCCTGGGTGACAGAGTGAGACCCTATCTCAAAAAATAAAATAAAAATAAACTGCTTAAGGAATTATTTGACCCCAAATGCTGATAGTGCTGCAACTGAAAAATCCTGCCTTAGACCAATCACTAAGCTTTTCTTGGCCTCACTTTTCCCATCTGTAAAATAGTGATACTACTACTGGGCCTAGTCATAGGACTGTGAGAATTAAATAAAATAGTGAATGAAAGACTGATAGCATAGTGCTTGGCACATAAGTGCTATTTTTTTTTAAGGGTTATTACGTTCAGTCTGTGTCTGATTGTCTCAGTCATTGCAGAGGCAGACAGGTAAGTTTTAGTTCTGCTCCTTCTCAAGTCCTGGCCGCATCTTCTAACACATGAGCATCCCTGGTTGCAGAAGAATGAGGCAGGTTCATTACCAGAGCCAGAAAACTCACTGTAATAGGCTTGCCTGATGTAGCAAATAAAAATACAGGATGCTCAGTTAGATTTGAATCTCTATTACTAAAAACTAATTTTTAGTATAAATATGCCTCATGCAATATTTGGGACATACTTATAATTTTTAAAGCCTATTTGCTATTTATTGTAAAGTCAAATTTAACTGGATATCCTGTATTTTTTCTAACCACCTGACATACCAAGCACCTGCCCTCTGATTAAAGGAGTCCTCTTCACAGACAAAGAACATCGCTTTGCATAAGTTAAAGATTGAAACCACCTCTCTTTCCCTCAGAGGAACTGAAAGGAGAATGTTATACTACTAAAATTACAAATATATCTCCAATTTCACAAAATAAGACACTGAAGATTACCTAACAGAGGTTTCTCAGAGGCCCACAGCCTGGTGCCTCCCTAATCTGCCAAAACTGATACTCTGAGATGGTGGAAAGCCTGGGTTTTGGAGTCATGACTGACCTGGGTTAGAGACTCGCTTTCGTAAAACCATGATAGGCCCACCTTTCAGGGTTGTTGTAGGGCTCATGTATAAAGTGCCTGGTACATAGTAAGTGTTCAACGGTAACATCATCAGCATCTTGTCTGAGTCTGACCCCTGAGAGGTGATGGATGAACACTGTACAGCATGAGCCAGGAGGCCATACATAAGCCACCACTCATGCTGAGAGCTGCCACCCCTCTGCTCAGCCACTGAATCTGCACCTTATGGGTGCTTTTAAAGCCACATACTTCTGGGAACCACTCCAAGATTTTGGAATTAGAAAGAATGAGGCTGAGATCCAGGCTTGTGAATGTTTATCAAGATGCTCCATTCACCAGCAGTGAGGATGAGCATCCCCTAAAGAGCTTGTTCAAACAGACGCTGGGCCCCATCCTACAGTTCCTGATTTGGCAGATAGAGTGAGGCCAAGAACTCGCATGTCTAACAAGTTCCCAGGTGATGTTGATGCTGCTCTCTGGGGACAATTTGAGAATTACTGTGCCATATCCATGGCTCTCAACCCTAGATGTTTTTTTTTTGTTGTTGTTGTTGTTTTTTTTTTTCGAAACAGAGTCTTGCTTTGTTGCCCAGGCTAGAGTGCCGTGGTGTGATCACAGCTTACTGCAGCCTCAACCTCCCACAACCCTAGCATATTTTAACCACCAAAGGTGTTTTTAAATACCTGTGCCTGGACCCTTAGTAATTGAATTTAAATAGTCTAGGGGAGGACCTGAGCTGCTCGTAATTCTAATGCATCCTGGTCAGGAACTTCTGTTCTCCTTAAGGCAATTCTGCTCTAACTCCACAGTGTGCCTGGGACAAGCCACATTCCATCCCAGACCTTCAGAACCAGAATCTGCGTTTTAACAAGCTCCCCTGGTAATTCGTACCCATGCTAGAGTCTGAGCACTGCTTAGGTTTCAGCCTAAATGTAGCTTCCTCAGACAGGGCTTTTTTTTTTTTTTTTAGTCTCACTTTGTCTCCCAGGCTGGAGTACAGTGGTGCGATATTGGCCTCCCGAGTAGCTGGGACCACAGGCACACACCCAGCTAATTGTCTTATTTTTAATAGAGACAGGGTTTTGCCATGTTGGCCAGGCTGGTCTCGAACCCCTGACCTCAAGTGATCCACCCACCTCAGCCTCCCAAAGTGCTGGGATTACAAGCATGAGCAACCACACCCAGCCCAGACGCCCAGACAGGGCTTCTTCTAGTGCCTTTGATGGGCTAGATCTTCAGAGCTCTCAGATTGGAGAGGGAAACAGCCACTCACTGGTCAAGCACGTGGCAAGCATTTTACAGAGAATCCCGGAAAGAAAGAGTCTCCCACTGTGGCCAGGCATGGTAGCTTACACCTGTAATCCCAGCACTTTGGGAGGCCAAGGTGGGAGGATCACTTGAGGCCAGAAGTTCAAGCCCAGCCAGGGTAACATAGCAGGACCCTGTTTCTATCAAAAAAAAAAGATTTTTTTTTCTTTTTAATCAGCCAAGTGTGGTGTCATGTGCCTGTGGCACCAGCTACTTAGGAGGCTGGAGCAGGAGAATCACCTGTGTACAGGAGTTCAAGGCTGCAGTGAGCTGTTATCAAACCACTGTACTCCAGCCTGGGCAACAGAACAAGACCTGTCTCTAAAAATCTTTTAAAAAAATATTAAAAAATAAAGTCTTCCATTGACATCAATTGACTGCCCTCTCAGTAAATGTAGAAGTCAAATGTAAAAACAGCAGTAAGTGAGCACTGGTGTGCAATCAGCATGGAACCCTCAGCAGTGAGTTCCCTGGACCTGGGACAAGAGGAACGGAGACCAGAACAGAGTTGACCTTAGGCTAACCTTGTCCTGGACAGAAGCTGCCACCAGTACTCACAGGTGTGGCATATACTTACTGCTCCATGTGGTTACACTGTTTGCATTCCAAAATAAGGCCTCAGCCATCCACCTCTCCAGGAACTGCAAAGTACCTGGGCTAGGAGGACCCTAATTGTCTAATACGACTAAGATTCTGGGCGCTGAGCACAAAAGCCAAACAAGATCATTTCAGCAAAAAATTAAAACTGATAATATCGAGTATTGCCAAGGGTGTGGGGAATAAGCCCCTCATGGCCTATTACTGAAAGTGTCAACAGATTAAGAATTTTTGGTAGACAATTTGGAAAAAAAAAAACCCTCAAAATTTAAAACATACATATGCTATGGCTTGCACTTCTGCAGCTGGTAATGCAACCTATAAAAATATTAGAAGACATGTATAAAGTTACATCACAAGGATGTACTTTGCTGCATTGAGTCTAATTTTAAATAATGTAAGTAAGTGATGGATCTATCAAGAAGAGTGGATAAATTTCTATAACACAGTGATCTATATATCTGCTAAAAGAAGGAGAACTATAAATGTCTGCACACGTGTGTGTGCATAGTGTGACTCCATTTCTATTGTTTAAAAATCTCGGCCGGGCGCGGTGGCTCAAGCCTGTAATCCCAGCACTTTGGGAGGCCGAGACGGGTGGATCACGAGGTCAGAAGATCGAGACCATCCTGGCTAACACGGTGAAACCCCGTCTCTACTAAAAAAAAAAATACAAAAAACTAGCTGGGCAAGGTGGCGGGCGCCTGTAGTCCCAGCTACTCGGGAGGCTGAGGCAGGAGAATGGTGTAAGCTCAGGAGGCGGAGCTTGCAGTGAGCTGAGATCCGGCCACTGCACTCCAGCCTGGGCGACAGAGCCAGACTCCGTCTCAAAAAAAAAAAAAAAAAAAAATCTCATACATGTATATGTAAATATATATATGACTAAGCATGAAAAAAATCTGCAAAAAAACCTCCAATCTTTAAACAATGATTGCTTTTAGGAAGTGATACTAGATTGGGGGAAGTGGGTTTCACTTTTTCTGTATACTCCTCTATAATTTTTGAGTTTGTTATTGTAAGTGTGTACTATTTTTACTATTTAAAAAATATTTCAAACAGGTAAAAATAATCTCTTGAGAACTATTTCTCTTTTCTTTTTTTTTTTTGACAGGGTCTCACTGTGTTGCTGAGGCTGGAGTGCAGTGGCACAATCACTTTATGCTCTGTCTCAATCCCCACTGCAGCCTTGACCTCCCAGGCTCAAGCGATCTTCCCACTTCAGCCTCCCAAGTAGCTGGGACCACAGGCATGTGCCACCATGCTCAGTTAATTTTTGTATTTTTAGTACAGACAAAGTTTTGTGATGTTGCCCAGGCTGGTCTTGAACTCCTGGGTTCAAGTGATCCACCCACCTCCCAAAGTCTTGGGATTACAGGTGTGAGCCACTGCAGCCCACCAAGAACTGTTTTGCTCTGGACATGCTTCTTGACATTAACCATTTATCTATGTGTTTCAGGCTCAATAACTGTGATTGATTAAATTTGGGTTTTCTTAGCTAACACCTAATCCAGTCTGGATCCCTTGGGATTAAGTCCAAGTAATCCTGATTGGCTTTTGGGTTTCCCTGAGTGTTCTTAATTTCAGTTTAGCATCATGTCCTTGAAACGTTGTGTGTTTTAGTCCCTGCTCTTTAATATTGCCTCTATTAAGCACGTGGTTAACCAAAACCCTAGATTCCTTTTTATTAATTTGCTGCTAAAGCATGTCACCCCCATTCTGTACCAAGTCAATTATTTGTGTTAATGTAAAAATGTAGGATTACATTTGGTTTTGTTAAATTTCATCCTGTAGATTTGGTACAACAGTCCAGTCTGTTAAAACAATTTTGGATCTTCACTTCTATTGCACTAGGTACTCCTCTAAACTTTTTATTATCTAAAAATGTGTCACTGGGGAGATCATAAAATTTATAGACAGCAGGCACAAAGAAGACTTTTCAACACTATCTTTTTATTTATTATTATTTTAGAGACAGTGTCTCACTCTGTGTCCCAGGTGGGAATCCAGTGGCACAATCATATAATAGCTCACTACAGCCTCGAACTCATGAGCTTGAGGGATCCTCCCACCTCAGCCTTCCAAAGTGTTGACATTACAGGCATGTGCCACCACACCCAGCTATTTTATTTTATTTTATTTTATTTTATTTTATTTTATTTTATTGAGAGGTCTTGATGTGTTGCCTAGGCTGGTCTCAAACTCTTGGCCTCAAGCAATCCTCCTACCTCAGCCTCCCAAAGTGCTGGGATAACAAATGTGAGCCACCACACCCGGCCCTCCTTTTTAGTTGAAAATGACCAAAACCTACATAAACTTAAGCCAACAGGAACTTTATCAGATGGAGACTGAGCTATCTCACTGACTCCAAGACAGGCATGGTGTTGGCCTGAGAGAGGCAAGGCAGGAGACAGGCAATCATCCCTCCCTCCTGAGCTCGGCCTCTTTATTCTCTGTCTCAATCCCCAACATCCCTTCTTCCTCTTCTAACACTCCCTTCACCCCCAGTCTACCCTCCCATCCCACTGGCCCTTACTGTCGTGTATGCACGACCACAGACCCACCAGGTGTGGACCATGGTAAAAGCACTTGTGCCCGCTTCCAGCTAAAACTCTTTACACTGGATGTGCATTCAGGCACCATGGCCTCTGCCAGACCACCAGCTTCATTTATTTCTACTGACTTCCCTTCAATTTTATCCCCTGGGCCATGAGAACCATCCCAGATATCCAGAGTTTATACCTTTCCTCTGGCCCCAGACCAAAGCCCAATTTCTGTTTCCACAAGGCAGTAGTTTGGGTTAGATGTCCACCATGGTCCACGCAAAGGTGGCAAGAGGACAAATTCAAAGAGAATAAACATGGCTTCCTGGAGCCATCCTCTGTGACTGGGTGCAATTCTCAAAGAAAGAGGTATATAGTATTGACAACTACCTGATAAGTAAATGCCTCAATTTGTTTACTATAGAGATATCAATGGATGCCAACTCCAGGTCTAAAATATATGGATCAAGTTCACCCAAGTTCAAAGTAGTGGAAGGTTTTGCAGTGGGAAAAGTTGTCAGAATCAAAATGGAGTCACTTATGTCATCCTTAACAAAATAGAGCCAAGAGGTCATGGAGGTAGGGGGAGGCTCTCAGGCGTGATTTGCCTGATAAAAGGAACTATCACAGGAAATTTCATCAAACCACAGTTTGCTACATGAGCCACACAAGGACAGCTAGCAGCTTGTACAAGAACACTTGCCTGACACACTATCACCACTGAAGAACTGACAACAACTGGAGGGTTCCAAGATGGTGGAATAGGAAGAGCTTCAGTCTACAGCTCCCAGCGTGAGCAACACAGAAGATGGGTGATTTCCAACTGAGCTTTGAAGAGAGTACTGGTTCTCCCAGCACAGAGTTTGAGGTCTGAGAATGGACAGACTGCCTCCTCAAGTGGGTCCCTGACACCTGAGTAGCCTAACTGGGAGGCACCTCCCAGTAGGGGCTGACTGACACCTCACACAGCCAGATGCCCCTCTGAGATGAAGCTTCCAGAAGAATGATCAGGCAACAACATTTACTATTCTGCAATATTCGCTGTTTTGCAGCCTCCGCTGGTGATACCCAGGCAAACAGGGTCTGGAGTGGACCTCCAGCAAACTCCAATAGACCTGCAGCTGAGGGTCCTCACTGTTAGAAGGAAAACTAACAAACAGAAAGGACATCAACACCAAAACCCCATCTGTATGTCACCATCATCAAAGACCAAAGGTAGATAAAACCACAAAGATGGGGAGAAACCAGAGCAGAAAAGCTGAAAATTCTAAAAATTAGAGCACCTCTTCTCCTCCAAAGGAACGCAGCTGCTCGCCAGCAATGGAACAAAGCTGGATGGAGAATGACTTTGATGAGTTGAGAGAAGAAGGCTTCAGACGATTGGACTTCTCCAAGCTAAAGGAGGATGTTCGAACCCATCACAAAGAAGCTAAAAACCTTGAAAAAAGATTAGATGAATGGCTAACTAGAATAACCAGCGTAGAGAAGTCCTTAACTGACCTGATGGAGCTGAAAACCATGGCACGAGAACTACGTGACGCATGCACAGTAGCCAATTTGATCAACTGGAAGAAAGGGTATCAGTGATTGAAGATCAAATGAATGAAATGAAGCAAGAAGAGAAGTTTAGAGAAAAAAGAGTGAAAAGAAACAAACAAAGCCTCCAAGAAATATGGGACTACGTGAAAAGACCAAATCTACGTCTGATTGGTGTACCTGAAAGTGACGGGGAGAATGGAATCAAGTTGGAAAACACTCTTCAGGATATTATCCAGGGAAACTTCCCCAACCTAGCAAGGCAGGCCAACATTCAAATTCAGGAATACAGAGAACGCCACACAAAGATACACCTCGAGAAGAGCAACTCCAAGACACATAATTGTTAGATTCACCAAAGTTGAAATGAAGGAAAAAATGTTAAGGGCAGCCAGAGAGAAAGGTCGGGTTACCCACAAAGGGAAGCCCATCAGACTAACAGTGGATCTTTCGGCAGAAACTCTACAAGCCAGAAGAGAGTGGGGGCCAATATTCAATATTCTTAAAGAAAAGAATTTTCAACCCAGAATTTCATATCCAGCCAAACTAAGCTGCATAAGTGAAGGAGAAATAAAATCCTTTACAGACACACAAATGCTAAGAGATTTTGTCACCACTAGACCTACCTTACAAGAGCTCCAGAAGGAAGCACTAAACATGGAAAGGAACAACCAGTACCAGCCACTGCAAAAACATGCCAAATTGTAAAGACCACTGATGCTAGGAAGAAACTCCATCAACTAACGAGCAAAATAATCAGCTAACATCATAATGACAGCATCAAATTAACATATAACAATATTAACCTTAAATGTAAATGGGCTAAATGCTCCAATTAAAAGACACAGACCAGCAAATTGGATAAAGAGTCAAGACCCATCAGTGTGCTGTATTCTGGAGACCCATCTCATGTGCAGATACACATAGACTCAAAATAAAGGGATGGAGGAAGATCTAAAAAGCAAATGGAAAACAAAAAAAAGCAGGAGGTGCAATCCAAGTCTCTGATAAAACAGACTTTAAACCAACAAAGATCAAAAGAGACAAAGAAGGTCATTACATAATGGTAAAGGGATCAATTCAACAAGAAGAGCTAACTATCCTAAATATATATGCACCCAATACAGGAGCACACAGATTCATAAAGAGAGTCCTTACAGACCTACAAAGAGACTTAGACTCCCACACAATAATAATGGGAGACTTTAACACCTCACTGTCAACATTAGACAGATCAACATGACAGAAAGTTAACAAGGATATTCAGGAATTGAACTCAGCTCTGCACCAAGTGGACCTAATAGACATCTACAGAACTCTCCACCCCAAATCAACAGAATATGCATTCTTCTCAGCACCACATTGCACTTATTCCAAAATTGACCACATAGTTGGAAGTAAAGCACTCCTCAGCAGATGTAAAAGAACAGAAATTATAACAAACTGTCTCTCAGACCACAGTGCAATCAAACTAGAACTCAGGATTAAGAAACTCACTCAAAACCGCTCAACTACATGGAAACTGAACAACCTGCTACTGAACAACTACTGAGTACATAACAAAATGAAGGCAGAAACAAAGATGTTCTTTGAAACCAATGAGAACAAAGACACAACGTACCAGAATCTCTGGGACACATTTAAAGCAGTGTGTAGAGGGAAATTTATAGTACTAAATGCCCACAAGAGAAAGCAGGAAAGATCTAAAATTGACACCCTAACATCACAATTAAAAGAACTAGAGAAGCAAGAGCAAACACATTCAAAAGCTAGCAGAAGGCAAGAAATAACTAAGATCAGAGCAGAACTGAAGGACATAGAGACACAAAAAACCCTTCAAAAAAAATCAATGAATCCAGGAGCTGGTTTTTTGAAAAGATCAACAAAATTGCTAGACCGCTAGCAAGACAAATAAAGAAGAAAAGAGAGAAGAATCAAATAGACACAGTAAAAAAGATAAAGGGGATATCACCACCCATCCCACAGAAATACAAACTACCATCAGAGAATACTATAAATACCTCTACACAAATAAACTAGAAAATCTAGAAGAAATGGATAAATTCCTGGACACACACCCCTTCCCAAGACTAAACCAGGAAGAAGTTGTATCCCTGAATAGACCAATAACAGGCTCTGAAATTGAGGCAATAATTAATAGCCTATCAACCAAAAAACGTCCAGGACCAGACGGATTCACAGCTGAATTCTACCAGAGGTACAAGGAGGAGCTGGTACCATTCCTTCTGAAACTATTCCAATCAACAGAAAAAGAGGGAATCCTCCCTAACTCATTTTATGAGGCCAGCATCATCCTGATACCAAAGCCTGGCAGAGACACAACAAAAAAAGAGAATTTTAGACCGATATCCCTGATGAACATCAATGCAAAAATCCTCAATAAAATACTGGCAGACCAAATCCAGCAGCACATCAAAAAACTTATCCACCATTATCAAGTGGGCTTCATCCCTGGGACGCAAGGCTGGTTCAACATATGCAAATCAATAAACGTAATCCATCATATAAGCAGAACCAAAGACGAAAACCACATGATTATTTCAACAGATGCAGAAAAGGCCTTCAACAAAATTCAACAGCCCTTCATGCTAAAAACTCTCAATAAACTAGATATTGATGGGACATATCTCAAAATAATAAGAGCTATTTATGACAAACCCACAGCCAATATCACACTGAATGGGCAAAAACTGGAAGCATTCTCTTTGAAAACTGGCACAAGACAGGGATGCCCTCTCTCACTACTCCTATTCAACATAGTGTTGGAAGTTCTGGCCACGGCAATCAGGCAGGAGAAAGAAATAAAGGATATTCAGTGAGGAAAAGAGGAAGTCAAATTGTCCCTGTTTACAGATGACATGATTGTTTATTTAGAAAACCCCATCGTCTCAACCCAAAATCTCCTTCAGCTGATAAGCAGCTTCAGCAAAGTCTCAGGATACAAAATCAATGTGCAAAAATCACAAGCATTCATATACACCAATAACAGACAAAAGAGAGCCAAATTATGAGTGAACTCCCATTCACAATTGCTTCAAAGAGAATAAAATACTTAGGAATCCAACTTACAAGGGACACAAAGGACCTCTTCAAGGAGAACTACAAACCACTGCTCAACGAAGTCAAAGAGGACACAAACAAATGGAATCAAGGGTATTCAGTTAGGAAAAGAGGAAGTCAAATTGTCCCTGTTTGCGGATGAAATGATTGTATATTTAGAAAACCCCATCATCTGAGCCCAAAATCTCCTTAGACTGATAAGCACCTTCAGCAAAGTCTCAGGATACAAAATCAATGTGCAAAAATCACAAGCATTCTTATACACCAGTAACAGACAAACAGAAAGCCAAATCATGAATGAACTTCCATTCACAATTGCTTCAAATAGAATAAAATACCTAGGAATCCAACTTACAAGGGATGTAAAGGACCTCTTCAAAGAGAACTACAAACCACTGCTCAGAGAAATAAAAGAGGACACAAACAAATGGAAGAACATACCATGCTCATGGATAGGAAGAATCAATATCGTGAAAATGGCCATACTGCCCGAGGTAATTTATAGATTCAATGCAATCCCCATCAAGCCACCAATGACTTTCTTCACAGAATTGCGACAAAAAATACTTTAAAATTCATGTGGAACCAAAAAAGAGCCTGCATTGCCAAGACAATCCTAACCCAAAGGAACAAAGCTGGAAGAGTCATGCTACCTGACTTCAAACTATACTACAAGGCTACAGTAATCAAAACAGCATGGTACTGGTACCAAAACAGAGATATAGACCAATGGAACAGAACAGAGCCCTCAAAAATAATACCACACATCTACAACCATCTGATCTTTGACAAACCTGATAAAAACAAGAAATAGGGAAAGGATTCCCTATTTAATAATTGGTGCTGGGGAAACTGGCTAGCCATATGTAGAAAGCTGAAACTGGATCCCTTCCTTACACCTTATACAAAAATTAATTCAAGATGGATTAAAGACTTAAATGTTAGACCTAAAACCATAAAAACCCTAGAAGAAAACCTAGGCAATACCATTCAGGACATAGGCATGGGCAAGGACTTCATGTCTAAAACACAAAAAGCAATGGCAACAAAAGCCAAAATTGACAAACGGGATCTAATTAAACTAAAGAGCTTCTGCACAGCAAAAGAAACTACCATCAGAGTGAACAGGCAACCTACAGAATGGGAGAAAATTTTTGCAATCTACCCATCTGACAAAGGGCTAATATCCAGAATCTACAAAGAACTTAAACAAATTTACAAGAAAAAAATCAAACAACCCCATCAAAAAGTGAGCAAAGGATATGAACAGACACTTCTCAAAAGAAGACATTTATGCAGCCAACAGACACATGAAAAAATGCTCATCATCACTGGCCATCAGAGAAAATGTAAATCAAAACCACAATGAGATACCATCTCACACCAGTTAGAATGGCGTTCATTAAAATGTCAGGAAACAACAGGTGCTGGAGACGATATGGAGAAATAGGAACAATTTTACACTGTTGGTGGGACTGTAAACTAATTCAACCATTGTGGAAGACAATGTGGCGATTCCTCAAGGATCTAGAACTAGAACTACCATTTGACCCAGCCATCCCATTACTGGGGATATACCCAAAGGATTATAAATCATGCTGCTATAAAGACACATGCACATGTATGTTTATTGTGGCACTATTCACAATAACAAAGACTTGGAACCAACCCAAATACCCATCAATGATAGACTGGATTAAGAAAATGTGGCACATTTACACCACGGAATACTATGCAACCATAAAAACAGATGAGTTCATGTCTTTTGTAGGGACATGGATGAAGCTGGAAACCATCATTCTCAGCAAACTATCGTAAGGACAGAGAACCAAACACCACATGTTCTCACTCATAGGTGGGAACTGAACAATGACAACACTTGGACACAGGAAGGGGAACATCACACACCCGGGCCTATTGTGGAATGGGGGGAGGGATAGCATTAGGAGATATACCTAATGTAAATGATGAGTTAATGGGTGCAGCACACTAACATGGCATATGTATACACGCATAACAAACCTGCATGTTGTGCACATGTACCCTAGAACTTAAAGTATAATAATAAAAATAAATAATTTTTAAAAAGGAATTTTCTGTAACCCACTAAAAAAAAAAAAAAAAAAAAAAGGAACTGACCACAACTCCTGTCATAAACCCTTGTAACCAATGTTCTGTTTGTTTCAAAACAATCTACATGTACTCTTTTGCCTTTAAAACTTTCCCTTACCTCAGCCTCCCTGGATGTGCCTATGATTTATCATAGCATCTGTGTCCTGCAATTCCCAATTAAACTACATATTTTTAGAGAGCTTCTCTCTGTTATTTAGATTGACAGGAGATAAAGAATATATTAAAATTTAGTGATTACGAATTTTTTTTTTTTTGAAATGGAGTCTGGCTCTGTCACCCAGGCTGGAGTGCTGTGGCGCAATTTTGGCTCTTTGCAACCTCTGCTTCCTGGGCTCAAGCAATCCTCCCACCTCAGCCTCCCGAGTAGCTGGGACCACAGGCACACACCACCATGCCCACCTAATTTTTTGTATTTTTGGTAGATATGGGGTTTCGCCATGTGGCCCAGGCTGGTCTCAAACTCCTGAGCTCAAGTGATCCTCCTGTCCTGGCCTCCCAAAGTATTGGGATTACAGGCATGAGCCACTGTGCCTGGCCCAGTTAAGTGCATTTGACTTTGGAGTCAAACTAGGGATTAAATCCGAATTCTACCACAAACTAGATATTTTAATCTCACAAAAATTACTTGGTGGCTTTATGCCTCAGTTTTCTCACCTGTAAGATGGCAAATATAATTGCTGTCTCATTGGGTAGTTGTAGATATTAAACGAAATTATATATCAGGCTACCTAACTTATAGCAAGCATTTAATAAATGGCAACTCTCATTATTATTATTTTATCACCATCAGTATTAGTATGAAGAAGCTATAACAGTGTGATAAAATGCAGTGGGTTTGGCACAATACATGTTTCAACCATAACCTTATTTGTGTGTATATACATACAGAATATATAAAATACAGGGCATACATAGGACATCATATGCATATGATATCATCTATCTAGCTGCCCTGGGATTTTGTTTTCACCTGTGTCTGCAGCAATGGCTTGCTGTCACTTCCATTGTTGTACTGGACTGCTGGTCCTGAATTTAATGAAACAGGGAGTATTTAGCTGCTCTCGCCCTCCCCTTGATGGATTGTTTCTCAGTGATTGATGTTTATCCTTGTGCCTCTTTCCCCCCTTCAAAAAATCAAATACCATCAAAACAGAGAGTCCGTCAGACCCCAGAGACCTGAGGATAAACCGTAGTAAGGCAGTATGTGACTGTCCTTCCCCTCCTGCCTAATATGCCACGTTAAGGAAACGGTCAAGGGCAATTTCACTCATCCTTGGAAGGAATCACGGTGGTGAAAACTTCTATGTTCTCATCACTGCAGCTGTAAATCTGATGCATCATTTCAGCCTCCTCTTCCTCAAGTGCCTAGCAACTGGAGGCCTCTGCCTCTGGACCTCTAGTCGCGAGGCATCCTAATCCAGTCTGGCTTGGGGATCATTGTGCATATATCACATATACGATATCACATATATACAGATGGTATATATGATATCGTATATACAGATGATATATATGATATCACATATACACATGATATATATGACATATGGAACAGTATATAACCTGTAACCTGATATGTAGCATAATAGGATTTATAAGATAATAAATATATAGGATAAATATATTAGGATATATACAGTAATACAAATATACACATATGCTATATATACATATATACACATATGTATATATACAAATATATGATACATATACACATACATATATACATATGATATACATACATATATAATATGTATGATGTATGGGACAGTATATAACCTGTAACCTGTATGTGCAGCACAATAGGGTTTATAATGTAATAAATATATCAGGATATATAGGGTAATACAAATATAACTTTCTATAATTGGCTTCTTGAGCATGGGGCACAGCCTGTTGCCATGTCTCTGTGAGCACCTAAGGGTTATATGCGGAGATACCAAACACACGACCCTTGAGAAATGTCAGCCTTGTCATGTAGTGGCATGAGGGGAAAACAACTCTGGAGAAACAGTCCTTTTGTTTAAAATAGAAACTTCTAAGGGAGCCAAGTTAGCACATGACTGAATATCCCGTTCTCCTGGAGGGGAGGAAAAAAAAAAAAAAAACTCTTCATTTCTGAAATGAGAAAAGGAATTGCTGGTACCAAAATTCACGTTTCCTTTTTGGTGGAAATTCTCCAGCCAAGCTTGGCGCTAACGGAGTAGGCGATTTCACTTCATCGTCACCTCACAAAAGACTTCCAAATTCACTGCGGCAGACACCGCAAAATAAAAATGTTAAATACATCCTAGCTGGGAGGGGATTGAAGCCTCCAGGCTCAATCAAAGGTTTGCAATAATAGGATTCATTTAAAAAAAAAAAAAAAAAAGGACAGATGGGTTTAGAAAATGTTGCAGTGAAGACTGGAACGAGATGAGCTCACAGCACCAGCCTGTCTTTTGTGGACCCGCACAATGATCCCTGAGCCAGACTGGATTAGGATGCCTCGCGACTAGGGGTCCAGAGACAGAGGCCCCCAGTTGCCAGGCACTTCGGGAAGAGAAGGCTGAAATGATGCATCAGATTTACAGCTGCAGTGACGAGAACATAGAAGTTTTCACCACCGTGATTCCTTCCAAGGGTGAGTGAAATTGCCCTTGTCCGTTTCCTTAACGTGGCATATTAGGCAGGAGGGGAAGGACAGTCACATGCTGCCTTACTACGGTTTATCCTCAGGTCTCTGGGGTCTGACGGACTCTCTGTTTTGATGGTATTTGATTTTTTGAAGGGGGGAAAGAGGCACAAGGATAAACATCAATCACTGAGAAACAATCCATCAAGGGGAGGGCGAGAGCAGCTAAATGCTCACTGTTTCATTAAATTCAGAACCAGCAGTCCAGTACAACAATGGAAGTGACAGCAAGCCATTGCTGCAGACACAGGTGAAAACAAAATCTCCGGGCTAGATAGAGACTTTCGTTTTTTCCAGTGAGCAAGTGGGTTCTGAAATGAGAACAGCTGGCTTAAAAGTATGACTTCTAACTGTGCCACGCAATGTGCGGAGAAACACTCCCGGCGGCTGCTTGAAGTCCAATGAAGCAGAGAGCGCCCTGACCCTGGGCTGGCTTCTCCACAGAACCCAGGGCCACCTTGCAAACTTAACCTGGAACTAATGCTGCCAGAGAATGCGACACGAGAATCTGGACTCTATAAGCTCTTGTGGTCCTCAGTGAATGGCGTTAAGGGCTTTGTGTGAGGGTTCTGATGACTCCAAGTGTCTGGTTCCTGGGCAGTCCCCTCACCCCCTCCTAAGCATGGCCCCCTCTCCTGCCGCCTCTGCTCTTTGCCTGCGCTCCTGTCTTGCCCCCTCCCATCCATCCCCATGACTCAGGCTTAGCCCCTGGTCTCATTGTCAGCCTTGAATGAAGTGGGCTGGGTGTTTGCTGGTGTTGTGAGTCCACATTCAAACAATCCTTTCTTCCCCTGTGTCAGCCGCCGACAGGGCCATTGCACAGCGGGGGAGGGAGAGATTCCGTCCGTTTGGCCACAAAGAGACAGCCTGCGGGACATAAATTAAGCTTTAGACATTTACTGCCAGATCCAGAGAGAGGGAAAAGAGCTGGGAGTCTGCCGCCCACGTGCAGGAGTTGGAATTCCCTCTGGAAACTCTGAAAGTCCAAGTTGACCCTGGGAATCAGCAGTTTCGCTTTTGGGTGGAACTCCTCTTACCCCTGGATGTTCACAGTGGCATTGGTTCTAAGAGGGCACAACTGAAAATAACCTAAGTGTCCATGAAGAGGGGAATGGTTAAAATGTGGTGCTGTCATGCTACGGAATACTATACATTGTCAAGAGGAATAAACTAGATGTATGAACATAGGTAGATCTAAGCATAATGCTGAGTGCCAAACACGCAGGCTGAAAAATTATATATGTATGATAGCATTTCTGTAAATTTGAAAATATAAACCAATACTATACGTTGTTTATGGATATGTATCTACAGAAAAATACTAAAACATAGACCAGAAAGATACAGATAAAAGTAGTGATCTCAGTAGTCTTGGGAAGCTAGGGAAGGAGAATTAGGGAAGGGTAGAAAGAGAACCAAAACATTGCCTCTGATTTTGTATTTCTTGTATATGAGAAGAAAACAAAGTAGAAGCAAATATGAAAATGTTAAATGTGTTTTATTTTCTATCATTCATTCCGCTTTACAAAATTTTTAAAGAGAGAAAAAGTGAAAGACCAAGTGATTAAGGGACTGCTGCCACTTCTGCACTGTTTGACCTTGGGCAAGCTGCTTAACCTCTCTGGGCCTGAGTTTCCACTGCTATAAACGGGAGAAACAACTTATCTTCCAGAATCATATGGGGAATAAATGAGTACATATATAAAGCATTTAGAACAGTAGCTGGCATGTGGTAAGCACCATTAAATACATCACTTACAAAGTGATTTCCAATTTTATTTTGTATTTAGAATAATCAACATGATCAGTCAAAGATAAATATGTAATCTTATGTTTTTTCCTTGTCATTTTCATTCATGGCCACCTCCTGGTATTAAACAAAGTATTCAGTGGTATTCACGGACATTTCACTGCTCAGGAAGCTGTTCTCTAGAAAAGGATTATGGCCATTTTGTATTTTATCATGGATGAATTAAGTCCACCTCTTCTCACTTCTTGCCTGGTCTCACTGGCCTTCTCCAAAGCCTCCAAGCAGAGGGCTCTCCGTGAGAGAAGACCGCGCTAGCAGGTCTTGAGTCGCCGCTCATGAGACAGAGTGATAACTCTTCATTACATTCCATATCCCCTAACTGTACAAATAGAGTCGCTTGATTCTATCTAACAAGGGCTCCTCCCTGGTGTGCCGTTTCCCAAAGGCTGCGGGTTAGCCATGCTTAAGGATGTTCAGTAACCAAATCTTCCCCAGTACAACCTCGGCAGTACGGGCAGTGCAGCCTGGTGGTTAGGAGTGTGGGCCTTGTTCCAACATCGACTGTGTGGCCCCTCTATCCCTCAGGCATCCCCATCTATGCAGGGGAGTTCACAAAGAGTAGCTACCTTGTGAAGTTGCTCTAAAAGAGATAAACAAGCCATCACCCAGGGTAGTGCAATGTGAGCCATCATTACATTTATTGTTTTTGTATTATATCCCTCTTTCCAACACACACATATTGAGTTCAGCCCAATACCTACATACATACTTTTTTTAACTGAGCCATCTTAAAACCTCCCCAAAATATGGCAATAGCAAATATTATGTTGCTTCTTAAGTATTTTGAAAGGCACATGACATAGACCAATCCTGTAACTGAGAACATGTGTGTGGTTTTACTTTCTTGAAAGGATGAGAGCCCTTTAAGGGAAAGATTTCATCAGCACAATTCACAGTAACTACAATAGATAAACGTCGTGGTTTTATGAAAAAGTTGTGCCAGAAGTTATTTCAGTGGATTTAACTCTGGGTGAACAACACCATAGCATTCAAAATAATTCATTTGGGATAAGCAACAATGGGGAAGGGGCGGTGAGGGGAATTGGGGAACAGCAGGAGGAAACGTGGAATGTTCCAGAAAGAGAAATCCTAACAGAATGCTATCATCTGTAGCCATCACCTACTCCTCCCACCTTCCCTCATCTTGCAGAAAAAGAGGAAAATCATAACTACCTCTGATTCCTGGGAATTCATTCCTCATCAGGTGCTAGACCAAGGATTTTTTAAGGATGAGTTCCTTTAATCTTTGCCATAGCCTTCTGAGGTGAGTGCCATTATGATTCCTGTCTTGAAGGGAGGAAAGTGCGACAGAGAGAGAGAGAGATTTACCCAAGTCCCATAGCTGGTAACTGGCAAAGAATCAAGTTCAGATTCACACCAAGCCAAGGGAGGGAGCCGGGAGCTCTGGCTGCTAACCAGCATTCGTTTCTGCAGGCTTCTCGGGCTTTGCAGAAGATAACAAGGCCAGCACTCGTCTGTCACTCATCTGATATTTGACATGAAGTCATTTCTGTTCTAAGCCTGGCAGGGACATGGTGGGATTTAAGTTGTAGGTGGATCATCCTAGCAGCAACATGGAAAACAGACGCCTGGTGTCTCCATTTTCAACAAAATCCACACCTTTTCCCAACCAAGTAACATTTTTAATGGTTAATTTATTTAAGTATTTTTATAATTCTGGTAAAATATGCATAACAAAATGTACCATTTAAAAAACTATTTTAAGTGTACAGGTCAGTGGCATTAAGTCTATTCACATTGTTGTGCAACCATCACCCCCATCCATCCTATCGCTTCTTCATTATCCCAAACTAAAACTCTGAACCCATTGAACACTAACTCATTCCCCCACTCTTCCAGCCACTGGTAACCACCATTCTACTTTCTGTCTCTACAAATTTGGTTTTTTGTCCTTTTGTTTGTTTTTCTGTCTCTATAAATTTGACTACTCCAGGAACCCCATATTAAGAGGAATCGTAGACTATGTGACCTTTTGTGTCTGGCTTATTTCACTTAGTACCATGTGTTCAAGGTTCATCCATGTGTAGCATGTATCAGAATTCCATTCCTTTTCAAGGCTGAGTAATATTCCATCACATATAGACACCATATTTTGTTTATTCATTCATCTGTTGGTGGACATTTGGGTTGTTCCCAAACTTCAGCTCTTGTGAGTAATGCAGCTATGAACTCTGTACTCAAGCCAAGTAACATCTTCAATCGCAATGACCCTGTCTCTTTTTCCCATCTCCTCCTCTATGCCCCTGCCTCGCCAGAGATTCAAGCCTTCTTAGTGTTGTTACTATAGCTATGTCAGCCTCACTGGTGTTGTCTAAAACCATTTCTCTCTCTCTGTCTTTGCAGTATCCAGTCCAGCCAGAAGAAGAGCCAAAAGCTCTCAACACCTGTTGACCAAGAATGTAAGGAAACTTTAGTTTTGATGCTGTTTGGTTGCCTTTCATTTAAAAAGCAATGCCAGGCTTCTTCACTCTCCCTCCCCAGCTCTCAGTGGCCAGGAGGGTTTCAGTGTTCCGTGTGGTGGGTGCTGCAGTCTCTGTTCTCCACTTAACCAAAATAATTGACAAATGTCAACCAGACACCAAGTGACCCAGACCTGGACCTCTTATTCTGCCATTTTCTCCAGGCACAGAGAGTAAGCCTTGTTTTATGCACACATTTTTTTCTTCTTGTTTAAACAGAGTCCATGATATGGACATAGCATTCCTGATCTAGGTGTTTTCCTATTGTTGGCATTCGTAATGTTCCATTTTTTTTTTTTTTTTACTTTTATTAATAGCACAGCAATGAATGTATTTATTTAAAATACTATTTTTTTTTTTTTTTTTTTTTTTTTTTTTTTTTGAGACTGAGTCTCGCTCTGTCACCAGGCTGGAGTGCAGCGGCGCAACGTCGGCTCACTGCTACCTCCGCCGCCTCCGGGGTTCAAGGGATTCCCCTGTCTCAGCCTCCCACGTAGCTGGGACTACAGGTGCATGTCAGCACGCCCGGCTAATTTTTTGTATTTTAGTAGAGACGGGGTTTCACCACGTTGGGCAGGATGGTCTTGCTCTCCTGACCTCGTGATCCACCTGCCTTGGCCTCCCAAAGTGCTGGGATTATAGGCATGAACCACGGTACCTGGCCAAAATACTATTCTTTTGGATTAATTCCTTAGAGCATAGGCCTCAAAGTAGAATAAACATGTAAAAGGATAAGAACAATTTCATCCATCCATCCACTCCTTCATCAAATATTTGCATTCCTATTGTGTGTGACAAACATTGTGCTAGATGTAGAGAATTGTGATTTGCTCAAACTAGTTCTTTTTACAGTTTTGTCACATACTGTCAGGAATTCTGAACAACTGGGGGGCTTCCAGTAGTGCTTGTCCATTTACCACCAACATCACCAGCATTGGCTTTCCTCTTTTTGTATTAGTTTTGCTGCTTTAACACGCATATGCATTACTCTAAAATTAGCTTACATGTCTTTAGAGCCTAATGCTGTGCAATTCCCATTTTATATATAAATATCTTTACATAAAAACTGTCAATACATCTTTGCACTTTAAAGTTGAAACTGAATTGTCTCCTCCTGGTTGTACTGGAGTTTCTATTTCTATGACAATTTTTCATAGGATAGCATTTCAATTTTTGAAGTATCTCAATTTTCAAAAGCCTATTCTCCATTAAAAATGTTTTTCGACTGGGCACTGTAGCTCACACCTATAATCCCAGCACTTTGGGAGATTGAAGCAGGAGGTTAGCTAGAGCCCAAGAATTCGAGGCCAGCCTGGGCAACATAATGAGACCCCGACTCTACAAAAAAAGTCAAAAAATTATCCAGGTGGCCAGGTGCAGTGGCTCACGCCTGTAATCCTAGCACTTTGGGAAGCTGAGGCGGGCGGATCACCCGAGGTCAGGAGTTCAAGATCAGCCTGACCAACATGGAGAAACCCCATCTCTACCAAAAATACAAAAATTAGTTGGGCATGGTGGTGCATACCTGTAATCCCAGCTACTCAGGCTGAGGCAGGAGAATTGCTTGAACCTGAGAGGCAGAGGTTGCAGTGAGCCAAGATTGTGCCACTGCATTCCAGCCTGGGCAACAGAGCAAGACTCCATCTCAAAAAAAAAAAAAAAAAAAATTAGCCAGACATGGTGCTATGCTCCTGTTGTCCTAGCTACTTGGGAGGCTGAAATTGAAGGATCATGTGAGCCAGGGAGTTCAAGGCTACAGTAAGCCATGGTCATGCTACTGTACTCCAGCCTGGGCAAACAGTGAGATCCTGCCTCAAAAAAAAAAAAAAAAATTAATGTCCTTTGAATGAAATGGAGTTTTACTAGTTGTTGTTTGTATATAACATGTACATATACTATACATGTAAATATATACATGTATATAAATGTATTACCTTTTTATTTCCAAAAACAGTATATGCTATATAAAATTTTATACAATACAGTAGTCCCCCCCTTATCTGCAGGAAATACGTTCCAAAACCTCTAGTGGATGCCTGAAACCATGGATAGTACTAAACCCTGTATCACTATGTCCTCTAAATCTAATAACCGGGATGGCTACTAAGTGACTAACAAGTGGAGGTTGTCCACAGAATGGAGACCCTGGACAAAGGGATGATTCATGCCCCAGGAGGGGCCATGTGGATTGGTGTGTGATTTCATCACACTGCTCCGAATGGTGCAAAATTTAAAACCTATGAAATATTTCTGGAATTTTCCATTTAATATTTTCAGACTCTACTTGACCAAGGGTAACTGAAACCATAGATGAAAGGGGACTACTGTATACTATCAGCAAATCCTGACAAGCTACAGAAGAGAGGAGTTAGATGTGTAGACTTCAGAGTCAAATGACCTGGGTTTAAATCCCAGTTCTATCCATTTCTAGCTATGTGACCCTGAGCAAGTTGTTTAGCTATTGTGGAACTCAACTTCCTTAGCATTAAAATAAGGATAATAAGAGAACATATCTCAAGAACTATGGGAAGGAGCAAATGATTTTTTTTTCTTCTGCAACAAAAGCCACATTTATTTTTTTATTTTTTTCTCTTTTTTCTTTGGCAAATGATTTAATGCATATAAAATGTGTAGTCCAGAGCCTGACACGTATAAGCATTCAATAAGTATTGGGCATTTTTTTCTTTTTTTTTTTGAGACAGGGTCTCACTCTGTCACCCAGGCTGGAGTGCAATGGCATGGTCTTGGCTCACCACAGTCTTGACCCCCTGGGCTCAAGTGAACCTCCCTTCTTAGCCTCCCAAGTATATGGGACTACAGGCATGGGCCACCACGCCCAGCTAATTTTTGTACTTTTAGTAGAGACAGGGTTTCACTATGTCACCCAGTCTAGTCTCAATCTCTTGGACTCAAGCAATCCCCCCGCCTCGGCCTCCTCCCAAAGTGCTGAAATTTACAGGTGTGAGCCACAGTGCCCAGCCAGTATTTTTTGTTTGTTTGGTTTTGGTTTGTTGTTGTTGTTGTTGTTTTGTGTTGTTTTGTTTTGTTTTGAGACAGAGTCTCACTCTGTCGCCCAGGCTGGAGGGCAGTGGCACCATGTCGGCTCACTGCAACCTCCGTCTCCTGGGTTCAAGCAATTCTACTGCCTCAGCCTCCTGAGTAGCTGGGATTACAGGCACCCATCACCATGCCCAGCTATTTTTTAAAATATTTTTAGTAAAGACGGAGTTTCACCATGCTGGCCAGACTGGTCTCGAACTCCTGACCTCAGGTGATCCGCCCACTTCGGCCTCCCAAAGTGCTGGGATTACAGGCCCCGGTTTTTTTTGTTTTTTTTTTTAAGTGAAAAATTTCCATATACTAAACTATATTATGCCTTATTGTCTGATAATGTACTGCTTTGCAATTTGCTTCTTTCTATTAATAAATCTTGAATATCTTTCTATGCCAATTCATCTGTATAGCTTTACCGTATTCTTTTTTTATATACACAAACATTTTAAAATCTTTATTATTATTATTACTATTATTATTTTTGATAGGGTTTTGTCATGTTGTCCAGGCTGGTGTTGAACTCTTGGGCTCAAGCAAACCTAGTGTCTCAGCCTCCCAAAGTGCTGAGAGTACAGGCCTGAGCCCCTGTGCCTGGCCTACCTCATTCTTTATAGCGGCTGTATAATACAATATTGTATGAATGTGCTATAAGTTTTTTTACCCAAACCAAACCTGAAGTTTTCTAGATTCATTATTTAACCAAATTATCGATAAATAGGGTTCCCCATTTTTTTCTATTAAATAATGCCATGACAAATTCTTGAACATATTTTTGTGTTCTTAAATGATTCTGAGGATAAAGTCATAGATATGAAAATCCTAGGCCCAAGGAGATAAACACTGAAACAATTTTATAGCCATTGACAAATTTCTAGCAATTACGTTTTAAAACAGCTTTTCCAGAACAGCTGAGTCTATACTGTGTGGCATCAATGTTGTTAGTCTTTGACAATCAGATAGGTAAACATATCCTGTTTAATTTGTACTTCTATAATTATTGATGTGATTCTTTGTCTTTTCATAGATGTATTGATAATTTCAACATTTTTTTTCCCTACAGGTTTCTTACTCATATCTTTTGCCTATATTTCTCTCAGTTATATGCCTTTTCCTTATTTTAGATTTGGGGGTATTTGCGCAGGTTTTTTACATAAGTATATTGCATGATGCTGAGATTTGGGCTTCCAATGATAGCATCGCCTAAGTAGTGAACATAATACCCAATAGGTAGTGTTTCCACCCTTTCCCCCTTCCCTTTCTCCTCCTTTTTGGAGTTCCCAGTGTCTATTAGTTCCATCTTTGTGTCTGCGTGTATCCAATATTTAGCTTCCACTTATAAGTGAGAGAATGTAGTATATAGTTTTCAGTTTCTGTGTTATTTTGCTTAGGATAATATCCTCCAGCTGCATTGCATCCATGTTGATGCAAAGGACATGATTTTTCTTGTTTGTTGTATTGGTTTTTTTGTGTTTTTTTTTTTGTTTTTGAGAGACAATCTCACTCCGTTGCCCAGGCAGGAGTGCAATGGCGTGATCTCAGCTCACTGCAACCTCCACCTCCTAGGCTCAAGCGATTCTCCTGCTTCAGACTCCGAGTAGCTGGGACTACAGGTGCCCGCCATCATGCCTGGCTAATTTTTTTTCATATTTTTAGTAGAGACGGGGTTTTACCATGTTGGTCAGGCTGGTCCCAAACTCCTGACCTCAAATGATCTGCCCGCCTCAACCTCCCAAAGTGCTGGGATTACAGGTGTGAGCCACCACGCCCAGCCAATTTTGTTCTTTTTTATGGCCGTGTAGTAAAAATATGGAATACTTCATGAATTTGCGTGTTACCCTTACACAGTGGCCTTGGTAATCTTCTCTGTATCATTTCCATTTTAGTGTATGTGTTGCTGAAGCAAGCACTGTATGCCTTTTTCGAGAACCTTTTGTATATTAAGAAAGAGAAGGGTTTCTAATGGATGGAAAACTTGATTGTAGGGAAACTGATTCTGATCATTCTCATGGTCCCTCAAAATTCAATCCCAAAGTCTAGAAGGAAAATGCTCCCAACTTTCAAGGAGCAGTGGGTGAGGTATTCCCAAAAATTGAAAGAGAAGTAGTTGTCCGTGGGTAATTTGGAGTTTAAGAAAGTTTCACCACAGATCTTTCAGTCTTTTTGGTCAAGAAGTTTGGCTCTTGTCTTCCCATATTCAGTCTTCCTCCAGGTGGACAGCGCAGGAGTGCTCTCTGGCCTTTTGAACTTGCCTCTGAATTTTTGATTTCCCCTAACAGTTAGCTTAACCCTGCCTCTGCTTGTAAAACTCAGCCCCAGTCATACAGACCATTCAAATTAGAAGACAGGCAATGTCTTTTAGTCCACCTCCTCCTTTTGCAGATGGGAAAAGTGAATCCCAAAAAGGAAAGAATTGTCTCTGGTCTCTTGTGTCCCTAACCAACTGACCCTTGGCTTCCCTTTGAGTCTTTGTCTTCTCCAACTTGGTGATCTAAAAGCAATTGTGATTGGTTATCTTGATGAGGAAAATAATTCTTATTTTGCAACTGTACCCGTATTTACAACTTCCTATGGCCTCAAATTTGTATTTGTATCTCTTCTCATCCCTTAGACTACCATGTGGATGGATGTCAGGTTCCTTCTTCTCAAATATCTCTTTCCTCCCCGAGTGATGTTTAATGTCAGCTTTCCTTCCTCTCTGACTCTTCTTGAATTGTATTTCTTCCAAATTCAAGGCAAAGCCTCACACTGTTCCTTCTCTAGACGGTCTCTCCAGTCTTTAATTTTTTTAATTCTTAGACAGTTTTATTGATATTTTGATCATCCCAATGCCCACTATCATAGGACTAGCTCAAGGAGATAAACTTACACAAAGATGTGGGTCAGTTAAGCCTTCTGGCATGGAGCCATGACAATGGAGATTTGTGGCCCCTTTAGAATAAGCAGGCGGTCAGCCATCAGAAAAGATGGATAAATGAGATTGCAAAGGTCACATTCTTCCCAGATTTCAAGCTTGTGAGGAGAAATATTTGTGGGGTTCTCCTGATTTTTTGAAATGCACAGAGTGCCGGGCACGGTGGCTCGCACCCATAATCCCAGCACTTTGGGAGGCCGAGGCAGGTGGATCACCTGATATCAGAGTTCAAGCTCAGCCTGACCAACATGGTGAAACCCCATCTCTACTAAAAATACAAAACTTAGCCGGGCATGGTGGCACGTGCCTGTAGTCCCAGCTACTTGAGAGGCTGAGGCAGGAGAATTGCTTGAACCCGGGAGGCAGAGGTTGTGGTGAGCCAAGATCATGCCACACTGTACTCCAGCCTGGGCGACAGAGTGAGACTCCGTCTCAAAATTTAAAAAAAAAAAAAAGAAAGAAAGAAAGAGAAAAGAAATGCACAGAGCAACCAATTGCACTTGCACTTGAAAATTCCTATCTGGATGTAGGCCCTTTCTTTTTTTTTAAGACAGGGTCTCACTCTGTCCCCCAGGCTGGAGTACAGTGGGATGGTCAAAGCTCACTACAGCCCCAACCTCCTGGGCTCAGGTGATCCTCCCAGTTCAGCCTCCCAAGTAGGTGAGACCACAGGCACGTGGCATCACACCCACCTCGTTTTTGTATTTTTTGTAGAGACAGGGTTTTGTCATGTTGCCCAGGTCTTGAACTCCTGGGCTCAAGCCATCTGCCACCTCATCCTCCCAAAGTGCTGGGATTACAGGCATGAGCCACTGCGCCCAGCCTGAATGTAGGCACTTCTATGGGTTTACCAAGAGCATGCACTTAGGAGGCATGAAACCATGGTTCTCATCCTGGCTCTGTCCCTTACAGTTCTGTGGTCTTGAGTAAGACACATGGCCTCTCTTGGCCTCAGTATCCCTATGTATAAAATTAGGCTAGAATTGGGCTAGAACATTTGTGTGGATCCCCTCAGCCCCAAAGCATTGTGATTCTCTATTTTCTCGGTCTTCTTGACTGTCTTTCTAACTGCCTATCAGCAATCTAGGCAACAAATAAGCAGAAGTGTGAATCAAAGATGTCAGTGGATGGGATCCTGAGGCTTGTGTGTTAGTTCGTGTCTTCTGCTTTTCCTACCTTGACCTCTCTATGACCAGCAAAGGAGTATTACTTTATTGTGGTAACGCTTGTTACTCTAGTACATTCCCCGACTTCAGCTGACAGTCTGCTGACCTAGAAAAGGAAACTTCCAGCATTCAACCCTTCTCTGTCCTCCTCCCTGCTCATTAATATCCCATACCACCATCCTAATTCTCTAATCTTGCTCCTATCCTCAGGATGTAAAGAGCCTCCTCTCAGACCAGTGTATTCTAAGATCACCAGCAGCAAACTCAGACTGTGTCCTATAGACCAGAAAATAAACCAGGCTGCCAGGAGCCTTTCAGGAGGTCACATCCATCCATTCAGCTGTCTGTTTCCTGGGATGGGCCTAATCCGCTGAGCTGCAGCCATCTCAGAGCCTCTGTCATTGTGGAAAATGAGAACCAAGTATCAGGCCCCGCTAAGAAACAGGAAGGCTCAGAGCTGGGCCCATCTCCTCTTTCCTTTCCTGCTACTGGCATGCTTTGGTGGGCTGGAGGAGGCATGTCCCCAGTCGCGACCTAGGAAATAGCTGGCCTCCTTGCCACCCCCAGGAAACCTCCTACATCCATCTGGCTGCTGGGCTGAGCGGCTAATGTCACTCCACTCTCTCCCTCCCCATTCTCCCTCCCCACCATGCAGAGAAGAGATGGGGAGGTGGTGGTTCTTGTTCCTGAAAGGGAACATTTGTCTCCCTTTCAGAGGAGGAAATGTTGGAAGGCAGCGGCAGTCTTCCTGTGGACTCCAGGCTTCACATCCTGCCTTACTTCCTCCTTCTACAAAGTGGGTCTGAGAACTCCGCAGCAGTCCTCACTCCTCCTCTCTGAGAGCGATGCTGAGAGAATGAAAATAAAATCAGGAACAGCTGTGATGAAAGGGCTGCCCACCCCCCCCCACCCCCAGAATGAATGACCCAGTGTCCTGCCTATATATAAATATGCAGGATCAGAGCCCAAACTACCAAGATTCCCCTTCGCGACTCTCCATAGTAAGATAAAATGGCTACTATTTGTCTCAAGTTTTTACACTTAAATTATCTCAATGATTTAAGTATTTTTATTACATTCTTTTCCAAAAAAAAAAAAAAAATACCAGCTGGGCATGGTGGGTCACGCCTGTAATCCCAACACTTTGGGAGGCCGAGGCGGGCAGATCACGAGGTCAGGAGATCGAGATCATCCTGGCTAACACAGTGAAACCCCATCTCTACTAAAAATATAAAAAATTAGCCAGGCATGGTGGCGGACACCTGTAGTCCCAGCTACTTGAGAGGCTGAGGCAGGAGAATGGCGTGAACCCGGGAGGTGGAGCTGGCAATGAGCCGAGATCACACCACTGCACTCCAGACTGGGTGACAGAGTGAGACTCCATCTCAAAAAAACAAAAAAAATTTTAAGGCCCATTTTGGTGGACTCTAACAGAGTAACTTCCCAATATAACTACTCAGCAGGTGGTGATGACTGAAAACATTTTAGCTTTGGACCCTTTGTTCTGGCTTATCAAGATTTCAGTGCACAGAACCACACTCAGTGGAAATTCATCTCCCAGCTCCACCCTGACCCAGGCACTCTGCTCTGGGAAGTGGGGGCACGGGTAGGAGAGCATCCCGTGCCCCCTGCTCCACTTTGCCACCAGCTTCTTTCTCTTTAAAAATCTGAGACTAAGTTGGGCCTGAGCCCTCTCCCTAGGTCTTCGCTCTGCTAGAGCATCCAAAAAGTTGTCCTCTGCATGAACAAGGGTGTTGTCCACTCAGCTACAAAGACTGTTTAAGACCTCGATCTCCAGAACTGCTGTCGTTTCAAGGCCTGTCCTATTATCAAAACACGTCAGGCGACCGGGCAGCTGACCTGCCCAGATCTCTGGTCTGATGGCCCAGGCTCCTAACTCTGTGAAGGGCTTGCTGTTGAGGAACACCCCTGTCCCCTCCAGAACCCTCATTTGCTTGCCCCATGGCACCATTTGGCAGTCTGAAGTCAAATAAAGCAGCCACTTCTGGCCGGTTTCCTGCCTAGGTTTTGTCGCTGCTACTAGAATTCACTGGAGTCAGGAAGGATCAAGAAACTCGCTCGACGCGAGCTCCATCTACAAAGCTCCCGCCCTGGGGGCCATATGGGTCCCGAGGCCCGAGCAGAGGAGTGGGCTAACCGCGCTTCCCCCGCCCGGCAGGTAGTGATCGAGTCGGACCTGTACACGCACCAACCCCTGGAGCTGCTGCCCCACCGCGGAGACCGCAGGGACCCGGGCGACGGCCGCAGGTTCGGGAGGCTCCAGACCGCGCGGCTGCCCACAGCCCACCCCACCAAAACCTCTGCCAGACACGGTACGTGAGTCCCGGCCCCAGCTTCCCGCACCTCCCTGGGCGCAGGGACCCACTCAGAGCCACCCACACGCCCAGGTCAGGGCAGCGTTGGCGGTGGCTGAGGCCTCAGTGGCGCCAGGTGACCAAGCACCTGTGCTTTCCCAAGTAAATGCTGTTTCCACCACAAAAGCACCTGCTCTCAGGCCTTACCTTACTTAGCCCCACACATTTTCTACCTATGAAACAATCACTCCTAGGTGTGCGTAATGAGTAAATACTTTTTTCTTCTTTTTTTTTTTTTTTTTTTTGGTTTGAGACAGGGTCTCACTGTGTTGCCCAGGCTTGGGCGCAGTGGCAGCAATCACAGCTCACTGCCCTGGGCTCAAGCCTTCCTCCCGCCTCAGCCTCCCTGGGACTACAGGTGCACAGCCACCATGCCCAACTAATTTTTTTTAATCTTTAAAAGACGGGGTCTTGCTATATTGCCCAGGCTGGTCTGGAACTCCTGAATGCAAGTGATCCACTGGCTAAGGCCTCCCAAAGTGCTGGGATTATAAGCATGACCCACTGAGATGGGCCCTTATCTACCATCTTGCTCCACAGGAGGCCCTACTTTATTCTAGAGATAGTGTAAATCAGAATGCTCTGGGGGAGAGAAAATCATGACCCATGAAGCAAAGGAGGCTCGCATAATTTATTTAACAGAGAGAGAGAGAATGTGTGTGTGTGTGTGTGTGTGTGTGTGTGGAAAATTGTACAGGCTCTTCATAAACTGCCATCATAAAATCTTACCATTCTAAATTTGAATGACCCAAACAACAATCTATAACAAGAATGTAGGAGTAAGTTTGTCTTAAAAACTGGAAACATTATAGTTTTACCTTGGATGCTATTTTTTTTTTAATGGCTTCCACCCCAAGCAGCTAACCAGGAATCTGCCTCTAGCCCACCCAAGTCTATGATGGTATTTTGCCTTTAATTGCTGGTTTAGGTTATTTCTGTTATGCCCACAACCTAAAGTTATTCATATTTTAACTCCAAAAATACACAATAGAAAGTACAGGGTGTCCTTCGGAAAGCCTTTGGGCGTTGGCAATTTTGTATATTACAAGAACTGAAATAAGACTCTACTGAGTATAGTCCCTTCCTCCATCCATCTTTGAGTTTTCCCTTTGTAGATGCTAGACCAGGCCAGCAAGATTTCTTTGATTGCTAAGAACCTAATCCTGCTCCTCTGATCCTTTGCATAAGAACTCATACATCAAGCTATTCTCTATTAAGTGGTTACATACACTTATATGTATGCAGAGTTTGAAAGCATTAGGAAAACCACAATCTGCCTTGCAAATTAAGACGAGATAGATTTTTCTCTGTGTCTATATATAGGTGGGTGGGTGGGTGCATGTGTGTGTGGAAAGAAGAAGAGACAGAATATTTATCTTTTCTATAAAATCATAAAGTGAGTTTAGAGCCATGCTTCTCAAATTTTAATATGCAAAAGAATCACCTAGGAATCTTGTTTTTATGCAGATTCAAATATAGTAGGACTGGGTAGGCCCCAAGATTTTATGTTTCTAACAAGCTTCCAGATGCTGCTGCTCTGGGCACAACATATTGAGCAGCAAAGATTTAGAGATGATCTAATGCGTGGTTCTCAAAGTGGAGTCCCGGGAGCAGCAGCAGCAGTCCCCGGAAAATTGTTGGAAATGCAAATTTTATGGAATTAGAAACTCCAGGTTTAGGGCACATTAATCTGTGTTTTAACAACCCTCTCCCCACCACCCTTCACTGCCCCCGCCCCACGTGATTCTAATGCACCCTGAACATAGACAGCCTCTGATTTACTGCAATTGCCCCTCTGCCAATTTCCAGAAGAAACTGAAACCATAGAAACTGTTTGACCTAACCCAAGGTCGAACTGCTTGTAAGCAACAGAGCCAAGATTAAATCTCAGGTCTTTTGATTCCTTAGCTAGTGCCTCTTCCCCACAGGGAATGTCTTTCCAACTGTCTAGTTTTAGGGATCACTTTCATTCCTTTCTAAGTAGTTTGTGGAAGCTTGGGCTGCCTGAGTCAGTCTTTTATTCTAAAAGACAAGAGCAATAAGTTATTGCAGTCATGCAGGAAATATGCCAGTGAGGTTTCAAAAAAAAAAAGAGAGAGAAAGAGACTGGGCTGGGGATTGGTTCAATTCCTTCACCTCCTCTAATCTGATAGATCCCGGGGGGGGGGGGGGGGGGGGAATGTTTCTGAGTCAAAGCCAGACCATCCTCCTGTCAAGAAAGGTGCCTGTCTCCAGGGAGCTCACATTTTGGAACTGCTTTTTTCCTGAGCCATAGACGGCACCTGGACGCAGTAGTTGTCTCACCTGGGAGAAAGATGCTCTGGGGTGTCTTGGGAATTGTAGGACCTCTGAATGCAGAGACCTGACTGAGAAACTCTCAGGTGCCTGGAAATGGGGCAGTCCCCAGGCCTGGCCTGGGAGAATTGGCTGCCTCCAGGACTTCTTCTGAGATGTCCTCAGGCACCTCAGAACCAACTTGTTCAAGCCTTTCCTCCTTTCTCAGTGGGAGCTATTATCCTTCATCCCAGCAAGTCCCCAGGATGTTTTCCCTAATGCCACCTTGTCCTCCCCACCCCTTCGACATGAAACACTGACAGCATCAACTCCTAGGTATTTCTCTTCTAGCCCTCTTGATACCTACCTCGAGCTACCCTGGCTCCCCCTCCCTTCATCTTGACTGTGTAGAGAACATCATCAGGGAAGGGCCCAGCCTCCAGCCCCTCCCACCAGGCTACCAGAGAGGTCCACTTGGAGCAGAAATCTGCCCCTGTGCGCCCTCAGCTTTAAGTACTGTGTCCGCTCCTGGCCTCTGCCCTCCAGACCACACTGACCTCTCCAAGGCTACCTCCTATGACACCCCTGTCCTCACCGTTCTATCATGTAGAACAGCCCTGAGCCGCGGAGTAGTTCTGTGACAGCTCCATGATATCCTGCTTCCCAGGACTTTCCCTGACACTGTTCTCTCTGCAGATTGCCTTCCCTGTGTCTCTCCACCTCACAAATTCCACTTTCTCCTAGCCGGGGTAGAGGGTTCCTCAGTCAAGCCTCCTTAACCCTGAAAGACCACCCAAAGTCAGTTCGCTACTCCCTAAATCACCCTTACCTGGCTTTATCATAACTGTTATGTATCTCTAAAGCCTCGTTTCCTTGACTGGAAAGTACAGACTATTCCAGACCAGCCTGGGCAACATGGCGAAACCCTATCTCCACAAAAATTAGCCAGGCATGGTGGTGTGCACCTGTGGTCCCAGCTACTCCAGAAGCTGAGGTAGGAGAATTGATTGAGCCCAGGAGGTTAAGGCTGCAGTGAGCTAGAGATTGCGCATGCCACTGCACTCCGGCCTGGATGACAGAGTGAGACCCTGTCTCAAAAGAAAAGAAAAGAAAGGCTGTGGTGAGGATTAAATGAGGTAATACTTTTATGGTTTGTGTTCAGTACAGTGCCTGGCGTACAGACAAAAATGTAAGCTGCTATTATTATTAGTTATGCCAGGGCTCCATTCATTATAGTTTAATCTTGGTAGTCTTGTAATACTTGATTTCATTTGCATTAAGGTATTTTCTTGTGGGAGGGGAGTTATTTCTAGATTCTGTAGTACAGTCAGATAGGGCTTGTCCTGGGACACCTGCCCCAGAGAGACCTGTGCTGAAAGCCAGCTTTCCCCTACATTTTGTCAGCTACCTCAGCTCAACACCTGAATCCTCAGAAGCTTCAGGGCAAAAACTACTCAGAATTAGGTTGGGGCATCAGGAATAAAGGCATTAGAAAGAAGGTTCCCCAAGGTTCTCCATCCATACCTCTCGTAAAGCCAGTGTCCCACGATTCTGATCTGATACACTCCAGTCCTTCCACGTTATGGGGCTGCACTTCCTTCCCAGCACACGCATGAAGTGTCTCTGCTCATTTTTAGAGGGGTATCCAGAGCACCGTGTTAAATAACTGATCCCAGCTCTAAAGACTTAACTCTGATAACCTCTTTAACCTCTTGTGATCTGAGGCCTTGGGAAGGAAGGAAGAGCTGAAGGCACATTCTGAGCACCTACTGCATGCAGACACAGTGCTAAATGATCCACATGTGTGATCTTATTTTTAAATAGACTTTAATTTTACAGCAGTTTTAGGTATACAGCAAAATTGAGCTGAAGGTACAGAGGTTTCCCATATACCTCCTGCCCCCACACACAAGGACAGCCTCTACCTATCAACATCCTCTACCAGAGGGATATGTTTGTTATAGTTAATGAATGTACATAGACACACTGATCTTATTTAGGCCTTAGTTCCAGCTCCCCTAGAAGAGTGACAGTTGCCTCATGGCCTGACCCTCCTGCCTGGTTTTGCTGCTTGGTACAAAGGCCTTTAGAAATTCCCTGCCATGGTTGATTGGCTAACAAGGTAATTGATGCAGAGCCAGGGGGAGGCAGAACACAGAGTACCACTGAGTAATATGTCCTCTGTTCAATGTTGCAGTGGGGATTTCTGAACCCAAAACATCAAATCTGTGTGGGAATCGAGCATATGGAAAATCTCTGGTAAGTAAAATAAGCCTGCTTAGTTGTATCTGTTGTGCATTAAGCTTCTGGTCATGTCTAATTCTCCTGTGCCATGAAGAGAGACTCAGTGTTCTTTGTTCCAGGCCTGAGGATTATTAGAAAAGCATAACTGGCTGTTCTTTGCTCCTAAAAGCTCTCAGTTGGCTCTAATTTGTGCCCTTGTGGAACATCCCTGGCTGCTTCTCTCTTTCTTGTGAGAGATTCAGCTCTTACGCAAACAAAAGAAGCTATTATCCAATAGACATCTTATACATGGTGGGGGGTGGGGGGGATGGGCTGGTTTCTATCACAGGACCCTGCCAGGTAGAAATGCCTGACTAATTCCCAAGCACAGTCACAGGGGAAAAGAGATGTGAGGTTCTCACATGCTATGAAACACAAAACACCGGTGTCTTAGTTAGCACAGACTGCTGTAAGAAAATACCATAGACTGGGTGGCTAAAACAACAACGTCTCACAGTTCTGGAGGCTGGGAAGTCCGAGATCAAGATGCCAGCAGATTCAGTGTCTGGCAAGGGCTTTCTTTCGGGCTTGCAGATGGCCACCTTCTCACTGTGGGTTCACATGGCCTTCCCTCTGTGCATGTGGGGAGAGGGAGATCCCTGGCATCTCTTCCTTTTCTTATAAGGGCACTGATCCTATCATGGGATCTCTACCATCATGACCTCATCTAAACCTAATCACCTCCCAAAGCCCCTGCTCCCAATACCATCACATCCAGGACTAGGGCTTCAACACCTTGTGGGGAGGTCCGGGACAAGCATTAACCACTCAGACTGGTCTGAGTCAGGCCAAAATGACCAAGCTTTTATGTTCCCTTCTCACTCCATCAAGGCATGTGGGCTGCACCAGGAAGGGTGTGACCTTGACAAGGTGGCCCTCTACAGCCAAGCCCACCTGAAGGAATTAAGAGCTTTCTGCTACCCACCCTGCTGTCCTCCCTCCCACAGCGGGGCAGCTGTCCTTCCTTGAAGGAGATGGAGTGGCACATCTCCAGGCCTATCAGTACATCTCTCTCATCTCTAGCCATGAATGTTGGGTTCCCTCTTGGTTAGCAGAGTCAGCAGTGGCTGGAAGTGAGGTCAGCTCAGGCATCCTAGACTCTTTGAATATCCGCTCTTAAGATCCGTAGGTGGTACAATGTGAGAACCAGAAGAGACCCAAGTTATTGTGCCAGGCCCTCATCGTCACAAACAAATTGACAGAGATATCGGTGCTTCGCTCCTGGTCTGGGCAGGAGACCTAATCCAGGAAATCTCATTTAGGTTATCACTATTCTAGGAAAACCACACACAGGGCTGTTTCCTCTTCCCAACCTGGTACTCAGGGGAAACCAGGAGGTCTGGGCGGTTGATGTTGAGGGAAGATTATCAGGCTGTGACAGTTCCAACAGCTGCCCTCACCTGAGCCAGAGAAAAAGCAAGGTCAAGAGGAGGCAGGTAGCCATGATCTTGGACTCACTGGCCCCAGCCCTTGAGCTGGCCCCAGACCTTAAGCTGGCCTCAGACAGTGTCCTTGGCAGACAGGCAGTGACAGCAGGAGTCCACAGGAAGCTGGGAGGGTATAGGGTGGTGATGAGGATATAGTTACAAAGGGAGGGAATAAGAATGAAGAGGAAGAGGCCAGGCACCGTGGCTCACACCTGTAATCCCAGCACTTTGGGAGGCGGAGGCAGGTGGTCACCTGAGATCAAGAGTTTGAGACCAGCCTGGCCAACATGGTGAAACCCCATCTCTACTAAAAATACAAAAATTAGCCAGGTGTGGTGAGCCATGCCTGTAATCGCAGCTACTTGGGGGGCTGAGGCAGGAGAAGCACTTGAACCTGGGAGGCAGAGTTGGCAGTGAGCCAAAATCTGCCACTGCACTCCAGCCTGGACAACATGAGTGAAACTCAGTTCCAAAAAAAAAAAAAAAAAAAGAACGAAGAGGAAAAGGAGGCAGCACAACAGACCCTTCCTCAGGCCTGGAGACAGTTGGGGCTGGGGTCCCACAGCTTATCAGAGATCCGTGACCCCAGCATGGGAGAGCAATCCAGGGCTCACACAGCTAAATCCCAGTCAGTGCTGAAGTGTACTGGGTGAGACTGGCCTAAGGACAGGGGAAAAGAGTGGGAACAAGACCTTTCACCCAGAGATGAGGGGTGTGGGAGTTCATCACCGGCCCATGGCATAACGGGAAGGAAGTGTTCAGATGGACCACAAGGTGGCAGCAGCTCTACCCGCAGTCGGCCAGCTTGGGGTGGGAGGAGGGATGAAGAAAGTGCCCTTGGAATTTCCCAGCGATTTTAGGAACGTGGTGACTTGAAGCCTTGGATAGGGCTTAGGGGGAAGAACACAGCAAGTGGCCTCTGGACTTAGCCCTGGTTAGGCCACTGGTTAATTTTCAGTTAACTCTCTATGTTCCTGAGTACTTGTCCACTCTTTGGGACGGGTGAGGAGGGCTGCCAAGTGGTCCAGTCCCAGACCCTGCTACCCGCATAGACGCTCAGTGCTGTGGGGACCTGAGGACAGAGAAAGATCAACGTGGGCCACCAGCCTCAGGGAAGGCTTCCTGGAGGAAGCAGCCTTAAAGGGGAGACAGATGAGGCCTAGAGCCAGAGGGTAAAGGAGGAGGTGATGCTGTGTGAACATCAGAGAAGGGAGCACCCGCTGCTGGCAGTGGAGCTACTGACACACACAGGGACCAATGGGAGGCCGAGCTGCATAGATGAGGACGTCCTGTGCTGGGGAGCCTGGAGGAATAGCTGCAGAGTCGATCTGCCCTGCAAGGTGGTTGGGCGGGGGTGGGGGTGGCTTAAGCTTCTAGAGTCCAAGGAGGGGCATGAGGAATGTGGTGGATCTGGTTGGAAGCAAGGAGGTCCGAGGTCACCGTCGCTTGAAGGCTGCAGCAGAGGAAACGGAGAGGCTGGGCTGGCCCTACCCTATGCAGCCTAATCAAAGCAAGAATCTGCAGAATTTAGTAACAAATTGGACACCAGTGATGATGGAGGTGTGAGGGTGGCAGTTGCCACGTAAGACTGAGCTGCGCTGTCTCCAGTTTCTCGTTTCTCTCTCCTGAGTTTCTCTAGGTCAGTGGCTCAAAGTGGAGTCCCAGGACTAGCAGCACCAGCAGCACCTGGGGAATTGTTAGCAATGCAGATTCTCAGGCCCACAGCAGACCCACGGACTCAGAAGCTGGGGTGGTGGGGTCTGGCACTGTTTATCAAGCCCTCCCAGGCAGTCCCATACCTGCTTAATGATGAAGACTATGTCCAGGTGGTGGTGGTTCCATTCAGTCATCCCCACTTGCAGACGGCCTCAGTCAGGGCCAGAGTGGGAAGGCAGATGCATCCTCACACTCCCTCCCGCTTCCTCATGGCAGATTCCGCCAGTGCCCCGGATCTCAGTGAAAACTCCGGCCTCTGCCTCGTTGGAGGCGACAGCCATGGGCACAGAGAAGGGAGCTGTTCTGATGAGAGGGTAAGTGCTGTGTCTCTGGCCCCACCGCCTGTGGCCTCCCACTGTCCTGATCCTTCCTTCCCCAGAAGAGCACCAGGCTGCCTGGTTGACAGACCCTGGAGAGGCTGACACAAACCCATGCCAGCTGCAAGTTACCTTTAATGAGGCCAATAATCCTGGGTCTCTGCAGCACCTCATCAACTGTTTCCCTAGGATTAAATGGGAAAGTTTTTCATGGTTTCCACTTCATTAACGCCACTCTTTAGGCATGGAGAAGTCATTTGGGAGGCTTTTTGGTTAATTAGATGAATGTAATCACAAGCCATATTCAGAACCTCCCATAAGCATGTGGGCATCATAAATGTCTCATGAGTAAGTTCAGGATCCCCTGCCCACCAGTTAAGAAGTGTGTCAAGTACAGAGGTTTCAAACCACACTTGCAACTGCAGTGTGACTACTCGCTTTTATCCAGAACCAGCAGCTAGGGAGGCAGGAGTGGATAACCCCCAACACCCCTCTGTGACACTGCCTTCTGCCTTGCACCAAGACAGTGAGTCTTCAACTCAATTCAGCACATACATGTATGCCCCGGACTACGTCCTCCACACCACAGGCGTTTCAGGGTGGCGAAGGGCTAGGTTCTTTTCTCAGATCTGCTTTCTAGCCTGGAACTGCCACCAACCCACCATGACTTCAGGCAAGTTATTCAGCCTTCCTGTCCCCATCCGTTCAAAAACAAAAAGGTAAAACAGGAATCACAGGGAGTACCCATCTTAGGGGGTTGTGGTGAGAATTAATTTTTTGTTTTTTGTTTTGTTTTGTTTTGAGAGGGAGTCTCGCTCTGTCGCCAGGCTGGAGTGCAGTGGCGCAATTTTGGCTCACTGCAACCTCCACCTCCGGTATTCAAGCAATTCTCCAGCCTCAGCCTCCCAAGTAGCTGGGACTACAGACGCCCACCCCCATGCCCAGACGATTTTTGTATTTTTAGTAGAGATGGGATTTCGCCATGTTGGCCAGGCTGGTCTCAAACTCCTGACCTCAAGTGATCCACCTGCCTTGACCTCCCAAAGTGCTGGGATTACAGGCATGAGCCTCTGCACCTGGCCTGAGAATTGAAAGAGATAATGTGTGGAGAGCTTAGCACAAGCTGTTGTCAACGTGTTTCAGGAAACTCATCTAGTAGTTGGGAAGCCATGCACTTGGGAACATGTTGGATGCACGCAGGTGGGGCTGCAGACTACACCGTCAGCCTGAGCACTGCACACTTTGAAAGCAATGGGAGGTCAGAGAAAGAACAGGCTAGTGAGGAGCACTTCTGAATGACAGAAGGTTGGCTAGAAAGAATTATAAAAACCAAGTCATGTGTCACTCAATGTATGGGGACTTAATTGGAAAAAACAAAATTTTTTTTCTTTGATTATATTATATCCAATAAATATCCAAAAAGATTGGATCATATTTATTTTACCATAATGAGGTACAGTTTTTAAGTGGCAATAACTGTTGCTGGCTGCTGGTGTAAACAAGCAAAAACTTCACTGTGCCATGACAGAGGCCACCCTTTCAGTCCACATGGCTGCATTGCAAAGGGTTCTAAATGACTCCCTTCTCTCTAAACTCAGTCATTGTCATTTCAAGTTGTTCCTGGACCCTGGTTACAGAAAAGAAAAGTAAGGCCACCATTTCTTTCACCTAAGGGGAGAAGGGTATAGGGAATGAACACATGTTGAGGCCCACAATGTGCCAGATGCTTCACTCTCTCATTTTCCTCCTCCAAAAAGCCCCTTGAGTTAGATGAGATTATCCCCATTTTGCACATGAAGAAATTGAGGCTGGTAAAGGTTAAGTCACTTGCCTGAGGTCACACAGCAGATGGGAAGCAGGAACCCATCCCAGACTTCATGCTTTTTCAATAGCTGCTGCTTGGGGACCTGTCCTTTCCAGCAAGTTTGTTCACATAGAGGCTGGAGAGGTAGGGATACAGAGCCTTTGGCAAGACCAGACCCAGAGCTGGGAGACAGGAGCAGAACTTGAAATCCTTGAACCAGTGTGTCCAGGGCCACCTTCTCCATTCACACCATGGGAAGCTTTCCCCAGGGGAAGCCGTTCCTGTGAGGGTCCCTACAGTGACCTTACAGCTATGTGGATCCTGGTCACGGAGGAGGAGCAGAGAAGATAGAGCTCTGGCCACTCTTCTCGAGGGCAAAAATGAAGTCTGGCTCATGAACGGACCACCCTCCCCACCCACTCCTGACTTTTCTTTAGATCCAGACATCTCAAGAAGATGACTGAAGAGTATCCAGCCCTTCCCCAAGGAGCGGAAGCCTCTCTACCACTGACGGGCAGTGCTTCCTGCGGGGTCCCCGGCATCCTCCGGAAAATGTGGACAAGGCACAAGAAGAAGTCTGAATACGTGGGAGCCACCAACAGCGCCTTTGAGGCCGACTAAAGGTGACCCTCTTCAGGTGCCCTGTTTTGGCCAAGGTTCCCCGAACAAGAGGAAAAAACTTCAGGATTGGAACTGAGCCACACACACCTCTGCTAGTAGCTGGTCCAAACCCATTATCCTCCCTCACTCATTGATCACCCTCGGATAGAGCACAGGAAAGAAATGTCCCTTGAAGGCAAAATATAAAACTGTCCCTTCTTAGAACTGCTAAAGCCATTGGTCTGAAAGTGACTTTGGGAGGTCATAAAGTTTGTATCTCTATCTTTAAGCAAAAAATTAAACTTTCCCAGCTCATTTTAAAGAACTCCAAGGAAGGAAAAAAGCAATTCCTCTGTCTTCCTTGTGAGTTGCTCTAAAGTGTGTGATTTTCTAGTGTAAATTGACTTTGAGGCACTTGTAAACACAGTGGTTCTTACTGTTTCCATTACTGCATTTACTTCACCTTGACAAGGTACAATTTTCAAGGACAAAGCACTATATATTAAGTCAGTAATTCTAATATCCACTTGAGAGTATACTCAAGGTTGATTTTCATGGCCATTTGGCATGATTGCATGAACTCTCTATTCTTTTATGTGCAGTTTTTCTATAGAAAAACATTAAAAGTTAAATGTTGACTGCTAATGTTTCCTGAAGTGGCATAGTCTAGTGGAATCAATCATCCCTTGCTTTGGCATAATAATTTGAACTTTTGAAAGTGCTTTCTCATCCATTATCTCTTATCTTCACAAAACCCCTGTGGAAGAAAGCACAATTATTCCCAATCTGCAGAGGGGGAAATGGAGGCCTTCGGAGGTTATGGACCAGATACCAGATAGTGGAACCAGACACCAGGTCCTTAGCTTCTCTCCAGGGGACTACCTGCTTTGCCTACTCTCTAGCGACTGATTTGGGGAAATTTTTAAATGGTGAGAGAGTGTGTCTCTGGGGGCAACCATTGAAGGGAAGACTCTGATAATGTTGGAACAAGTAAGGGATTTGAATGAAATACATTATTATATCTTATATGTTAGCTTGAACCAGAAAAAGTTGCCATTTTTGTAGGTCAAAAACAAGCATCAATTTCATATGGTTCAACCTCATATATGATACTATGCTTTTGTTCTATCAATGAAAATGTCATCATCAATTCCATTGTCAACATTAGTAGCCTTAAAACAATAACATAATAATAATGATGATAATGATGGTTACAGTTATCATCTATTAAATGTCTACTATGTTTCAGGCATGATACTAGGCAATTTATATGTATCATCCTAATCTTTCTAACAATTCTATTAGGTGGCCCTATCCATTTAATGGATGCCAATTCAAAGAGGTTAAATGATTAGACTAAGGCACCTAACTCACATGAGTGTCAGGCTTCAATGCCTGTGTTAGAGCTACTCCTTCACACAAAATAGTTCAAAACATACAGAAGGACCAAGGTTAATAAATGATTTTCATCCCAAACACTAAACATGATTGATGGGTAGAGGCTGCCTGAAGTGCTGTGTAGAGATGGAATCTGAGATAGAAGAATGCAGTGGTCAATTAGTAATGCTTACCCATGGAGGGATTAGTTGACACATGCCTTGTATATTTGTCATCTGTGGCCTAAACTCTGCCCCCAAAGGTTTGTTTTCTAATTCCGAGGTTTAAATTAATCTAGCTCACTTCATGAAACCAGAGATCCTATGGTAAATTCAGCCTAAGACAGTGCTGGAAATTGCCATATGTTGGTACAAAGAAGTGTTTGGCCACATTACAGGTCTCAGACTGAACTGCTATGTGTGACTGCTGCTCTATGCCTATGCATGCTTTTTTGCTGAGTTCCCTGTTTCCATATCTCCAGGTGAACCATAAGAAGGCAGAGGGTGGCTGAGAAGCCTGGGCTTCTGGGATTCCACCTTGCTATCTCTGCTCTTCAGCCATTGTTTTAGACTCTGAACACCTGATCCTCATACCTGAATGTTATTCGGAGACTTGGGCATCAAGTGGTCTTTTAAGAAGGGGCTGTCCCAAAGGACTGTTCAATAATCTTATTCAATAAAGATGTTGGAGTCCAGAACCAAGTTAGGAAGCAAACCAGTAACCTATGCTGGTCGTAACAGAGGATCCTACAATGATGTTTGTTTTTAAGACAGGATCTTGCTATGTTGCCCAGACTGGTCTCAAACTCCTGGGTTCAAGGGATCCATCCTCCCACCTCAGTCTCCTGAAAGCTGGGATGACAGGCACATGCCACCACACCTAGCTCCTTACAACCATTTATTTTAACTTATTTCATTTATAACTGATATCTTTCATTTGTATGTGGCAGCTAGAGATTTATATAGGATGGAAGTAATTTATTTTTAATTTAAATATTTCATGTTGAACTGTTTGCCTTGTATAGAACGTTTTATTTGGCCAATTCAAATAAAAATAAAATCTGCTTTGTTTGTGACATTAATGCACCACCGTAAGAGCATGCCTGAGGCTCCCTCATTGAATAAAAGTGGTGACTTTCACAAAGGGAAAGAATTAGGAACCTGGACCTCACTGCTCCTTTAAATGAGAGGGATGGTAAGAAAGAACCCAGCGTGTTCTTTCCATCCTAAGGCAATGTCTGGTTTTGATATTACGGGCACTGCTCAGCAGTTAACAGCAGGGTCACTTCTGTCAGGGCCTGGACTGGCCTGACCTGTCCTCCCTGGGCTCAACCTCCTCCTGCTGATGCTGGCCCCTTGGTCCCCACCATAAGCTCCAGGGGGTCCAGTGGCTATTGCCAGCCTGCTGGTCTCTCACTTTTGATGGGGAGAAGATGCAACCTCCCTGTTCTGTGCCCACCTCTTGTTCAGCCTCGCTACAGACTGCCCCCATGACTCATGTCACAGCCACTTGCAGAAGGACGCCAAGGCTCGCTGCAGCAGGTCTTCCGGGAATGACCAAGTCTGGAGTCTTCTTGAGCCAGAGGCAACAGGGTTTCCAGGACATTTAGGGTAATAAAATCGCCTCTGTTAGGACCCAGTCCAGTCAAATATTTCTGTTCTTACTTGAGCACTCACTGTGGCGGTTCCCCCACCCCACCCAGCACTCAGGTTGTCTTTTGAGCCGGCAGATGGGCAGTGGGTAGGAAAAGCAGCACCAGCCAGAGCCCAACTTTAAAAGGAATCATGTGACACGTTGTCTCCTTGAAATTGGCAGAGACCGAAGGACAAGCAAGGAAAAAACACAGGCAGAAAGATGATTCTCCTAAGGACTAGAATTTGCATTGAGTTTTGCAAACCACTGAGAGCTTTGTGGTTGACTCCATCACCACAATGCACAGTGAGAAGGCTCTCGTTCTGCAGACCAGGCCACATGCCTGGAAATTTATTTAAATTTTTGTTACATTGGACCCGGGACAAGATTCATACCTTTTAATACCCTTGGTCAGGAGGGAGCAGGGAGGGTAAGAAATGGCAGCAGGAGGAGCCTGACATGTGGCAGGTCATCAGTTGGGTAGCTGAGCTGCACCAGCCACGTCCCTATGTCCTCGTCAGGGAGCCAAGCCAGGAGGCTCCCACTGCCCCCCATTATGGGCCCTTCCCACACCCCTCAGACTTCTCAGGACCTGGGCAGTTCTGGAAAGCCAAGCACCATTTCCCCAGGCCTGGGCTTGGAGCACAGCTGCCATAAGGCTCATCTGCCTCCCCTGGGAGAGTTGCCCAGAGGAGCCCAAGGGGGGATAGGAAGGGCCTCACTTTTCCAAGAAGGACCAGGATCTGGACCCTGCCTGGCCCTAATGAGGCAGGAGTACCCAGAGTTCTGAGCAGATGCTGACCAACGCTTTGGACTGGATCCACAGAGAAGCACACTGAGTTTTCTTTCCAACTGCCTGAGCCCTGGGCATTCTTCAGAGAGAGAGGCCCCACTTCGTCTTCAACCAGACTCCACCGAGCTCAGGATTTGCCCCAGCCAGGCGATGGAATGATTGGCATGGGGTCTGGGGACATCAGGAGTTAATCAGCAGCCCCCAGTGGACAAGATACGGCTATTTCTAAAATCACAGATGCCCCAGTGGCTGCTCCAAGTGTGGCCACACCTCCCAGGTGACAACATTCAGAAAAAGGCACACGGGAAAGCAAACAGTGGGAATGGTTTCATTGCCTCGCCAGGACTGGTTTGGCCACAACAATATCCTGCTGAGGGCAGGTTTGCTTTCAGTTTCTCAGTGTCTTCACCTGCACCCCACAGTCCCCCACCTTCCCTGTTCAAAACACACACACACCTTTTCTTTCTGTTCCTTTCCCTGGTTTCCCCCACATTCTGCTCCTTGACCTCTGGCAGGACCTGACCCCTCATCATGTCCTCTGCCTGCCAGGACTCTCACCTCCTCCTTCCCACTCGGGGCCTCCATCCTGGATGCCCCAGGCTCCGAACTTCCTTCCAACTGCCAGAAACACTCACTGGGTCTGAGAGGTGCAGATACTATTGAACCTCATGGAGACCCAGTTTCCTCAGTAGTTGAAAAGAACGATTTTTTTTTTTTTTTTGAGACAGTGTCTCACTCTGTCACTCATGATGGAGTGCAGTGGCGTTATCTCAGCTCACTGCATCCTCCACCTCCCAGGTTCAAGCAATTCTCCTGCTCCGGCCTCCTGAGTAGCTGGAATTATAGGTGCCCACCACCATGCCCAGTGGAGAGGGGCTTTCACCATGTTGGCCAGGCCGGTCTTGAACTCCTGGCTTCAAGCCTCGGCCTCCCAAAGTGCTGGGATTACAGGTGTGAGCCACCATGCCCAGCCCTCAGTACTTGAAAAGCAAATGTTGTATCTTGCTCCAGATGTCCTAGGAAAGATTAAATGAAATAATCAATGCTGACATGCAGCTGGTATGCACCAGGACGACTGCACATGTGTGAACATGTCCACATGCCTCAACACTAACTGGTGCCAGCCAATCCCAGAGCTCCCCGAAGCGTCCCCTGTCCCCTGTTGGCCTGATTACCCAGGCCCTCCCCAGGACTCTCGCTGACCTCCCCACAGATCAGCAGCTGTGGGTAACGCCTGGCACAATGTGTGTGTTTTGTGGGGGGGAGTGGGCAGCAGCAGGGTGAGGGTGGTTTCAGGACCTGCTCAGCATGGAGGCTGGCATTTGTCCTCATTGGTCGTTTGTCCATGCTCTTCCTGTTAAAAATTTGGACTGTCCTCTGAAAGCAATGCATTTGGATGCACCTGTCTTCTAAGTTGAATTATAGACCACATAATTATCAGGCAGGCTAAGGTAGAGCGGGATCACCCTTTAAACTGTCATCAGTCATTTATACCTTACAGTAAGTGAATGAAGGAATGGGGAGGAGGTTTTCATAGGGACTGGCAGGTAAGGTGAAAGGAAGGAGGTGAAATGCCAACGGAAGGAAGGGTTAGGAGCCCAAATGGGGAAACAACTTCAGGCTATTTCTCCTCACTGCCTAGAGCCCTACTTATCCCCCAAGCCCTACTTGTTCCCCACCAGCATTTTACATTCCTTGGATTCAAGGTGCAATACTCCCTAGAAGCAGATGTCCTCCATGAAGAAGAAGGGAAATGGGCCCCACAGGTGGTGCTGCAGAGTCCCACTCACCAGCCCTAAACACCATGGACACCCAGGACAGTGTAGATGGCTGGGACAGTGGACCCTGGATGGTGAAGGAGCACCAGATTCAAGGCAGAATGCCCGGCCCCAAGCCTCAGTCCCACACTTTCTGGAGAGAGAGTGTGTTGTTGGTCAAGCTGCCTGAGTTTCTTTGAGCCTCTATTTCCCCTCATCTGTGAAATGTGGATTAAATTACCTGCCCAGTCAACCTCATAGGCTGATGAAAGATCAGAAGAGAGCTGGTGTATAAAAGGCTTTGTAAATTGTGAATCACACTTCTAACATATGGTGTTATGCTAATCCACTCCATTCAGAAAGAAGCAGAGCTGGGCGTGGGGAGAAGTGACTCAGGCAGCTCAAGACAGGAGTGAGGGCTGAAAAACTAGGCGGGGACTGAAAATAGAACCGTTTGCAGAGCTCCCGTGCCAGGTTCCCGGGGCCAGGCTCGCCAGCGACTGGCAGGCAGGGGCTCCAGGCTGGCCAGGCCCCAGTTACCTGCTCCCCAGTGCTGCAGCCCCAGGTGGCCAGACGCCCCGCCTGGTCAGTGCAGGCCAGCGACCTCTGCTTACAAGCAAGAAGTGGGGGATGATGACCAGCTTTTTGAATTTGAATGACTCTCTCTCCTGGAGCCGCCTGCCTGCTGCCAAATGCGGCTCTTGGCTTCTTGCCTGCATTCCTGCCAGCAAAATTAGCCCACGGATGAAACCTACAAAGCACATTGGCCCAGGAGACCACAGGCCCTGCCTGCATGCTCCAGCCCCACGAGGGAAGTGTCCCCTGCCCATCCTGCCTTAGCTGAGCCCCAGCCCTCCCATTTTGAGGCAGGTAACAGGGCCGGTACCCACAGAACTAAGCACTACTGAGCCATCAAGGTCCCGCGGCAAGCTGCCCTGTGTGGGTGTAACTAGGCAGATGTTTCATAAACAAACATTCCTTCAAGGCATTTCTGCTTCTAGCTCAGGCCAAGGAAAGCAAGGTAATAAGGAACAGTGACCTCACCAGGAAAGCAGGCTCCTCCGTCTCACACACAAATCCCACATCCCCATATATCCCGGACTCAGTGTGTCATGAAAATTCCCCAAGAGGCACTCTCCTGTGAAGGGAGCAGGTAGCCAGTTGAGAAGCAGGCTGGGAGCAGGGAGGGAGCTTTTTTCCAGCTGCCTAGAGCTACCACCATTCCAGGAGCAAGGGGTGGGCAGTGCAGAGGGTTTCTGCCCTCCGTGGGTCCTGCCCTCTTGCCAACACAGAAAGAAAGCAGAACAAAGCCGAAGCTATTTGTTATTTTGGCTCTTTCGGGTCCTGGCCAGGCTCTGTGACAGCATGCTGCCTCGGCAGCCACTGGGAGCTGGAGCTGGAACTGGGAGCTGGGAGCTGAGCGCTGGGCGCTGTTGCGAAACCGCTCAGCCTGGTCCTGTTTCATTTTCCCCATCTGCTGCTTTGTTCTTCCTCAGGATGTGGTGAGAGGTGGAGACTGGGAAGGAAGTAGGAAGAAGAGAGGCCTGGAAGTCCTGGCTGTTTATTCCCTGCTCCTCCACCCTGAGAAGAGAGAGGGCAGAAAGTCACCCTCAGTCTCTGAAACTGGGTAAATGCACCCCCCAGGTACCCACCTGTGTGCTGGTGGCTACTTGAAGCTGCAGGCTAAATCCACACATCTTCCTGGGCCCTCCAGTTGGGCCGCGGTGGACTTTATCACATTAAGACAAGTACAACTGTATTAACAGAAGCTAACATTTATGCTTTACATGTGCCGGACACTGTGCTAAGCGCATCAAGTGTCTTAGCTCATGCAATCCTCCAAACAACGCCATGGGATGGCTCTTTCATTTACCCTATTGGTTTACAGAGGCTTACAGAGTTTCTGAGGTTGCCTGAGGTCACACAGATATGGGTGACAGCCCAGAGATGGACTCAGGCAGTTGGACTGCAGGGCCCACTGCAGGTAGATGTCCAATGTGTACACTGCCCGAAGGTGCCCTACTGGCGATAAGTACTGTGTGCATGGGCACTGCCTCCACTCAAAGACAGCACTCTCCACTGGCTCCGAGGGGACAGCTTCCTAAAGTGGCAAAATTTACTTGACTATTTCAGCTAAAGGTTGAGTTCTCTTTGGAGGCGTTAGTACCAAAACACCAATAGCTATATGTAACTATATAACTATATGTAACTGTTATGTAGTTATATAGTTATATACATATACTATATAAATAGTTATATACATACACTATATAACTATATGTAACTGTTATGTAGTCGTATAGTTACATATAGTCATTGGTGTTTTGGTACTAATTTAATATTCTGTTAAATTGAGTTTAGCCTAGCGCTGCCTCCTTACGTCTTCCTAAAGGTTTCTCCCTACACAGTGAACTGTAAACTGGATATATAAACAGACTGTAACCTACTCTTGTTTCAGCCAATCACAGATGGCCAACTGTTCATACTATGTTCAAGTAAGGCAAAGGCCCAGCTGTACCATGCGCAGCTGTACCAGGCAAGAATCCAGCTGTGTCTGGTCCTCACTCCCATTTTCTGTACATCACTTTCCTTTTTTCTCTCCATAAAAGGCCTCCGACCACACAGCAATACCAATAGAGTCTCTCCAAACCTATTCTGGTGTGGGGGACTGCCCGATCCACAAAAAGTTTTGTGCTCAATTAAACTCTGTTAAATTTAATTTGTCTAAAGTTTTTGTGTTAACGCTTTCAATTTCAGCCCCTTTCTCAAAGGTCACCGCTACTATCAAAGTGGTATTTTTATAGAATACAAACACGTATGTGATTGACTTTCAAATGGTTCAGATGGGAAAAAGTTCTTTGAACTATACTTTCAATTTATCTGTAAGCTTAGGATTGTTTCAAAGTTAGCTTTTTTTAAGTTAACAAGAAAACAAATCAGAAAAAAAAAAAAGCATTCAAAGAAAAGTTGCTCCAAGGTTGACCACCCCCAGGGTATACTTCTCTGCTGTTAGAGGCATTAAAGTAAAAACGTGTGGGAAGTGTGCCCAAGCCAAGCGGCCTGGAAATGCTCCAATCCCCATTTATGCTCCGAGCTCCCTGGGAGTGGTAGGGTCCACCCCCAGGTCTCCTTCCTCCCCCAGCCCTGCACCTTGAAGTTCCAACTACAGATTCTCTACCTCCTAGACACTTACTGCCCTGCATCCACACACCATCTCCCGGGCAAAAATGCCTGCCTGCCAGGGTCTTATCACATTTTATTGACTGCAACAGAAAACCACTCTAAAAAAGAACTGGTTCTTACTCTGGGTTCCTTGTCCATAAGGCAGGGGCTTTTCTGGCCCTGGTTAATAGTGATGGAGAAATGCGGCGGAGATAGGGGGGTGAGAACGTGCCAAGTCCAACAGTGGCATCCCCAGCCCAAGAATGTCCAGGCTATCAGAGTGTGGTCCCTGCACAACTTCTACATCATGAAGATTGCGTCTACCTGCTCTTGAATCGTTTTAGGTCTCTCTTGACTCAGGACAAAGGCCACAGATATTTTCCCCATTTTCAATGATCTGTTACTATTGCACAATTTTTCATTCTAAGGACCAGAAGAAGGGTGGAGACTTCAGTGTTCCTGACCAGAACCACAGCTCATGTTCAGAAGGAGGAAATGCTGCCTGTGGCTTCAGGGAGGCAGGAGGACCAGTCAGGCCCTCAGCCAGCCCGTTACTCGGCAGGTGAGCTGCTTGTGAAAGACAGTAGCTCACTTGTCATCCCAGTGTCCAGGGCAACAGCACAACAGTGCAGAGCCATACAGGTCAGTGTCCTGGCCTCCTCATCATAAAAATCTCCCAAGCCTGTGCAGTGGGTGGGGCAGGGCATCTCTTTCCTCTGCCTGAAAGTGCAGTCAATAAAACCATGAGCCTAATTCTCACCCAAGTGATTATTTTAGTGCTGGGGACCTCCAGAACAAGAGGTCCTCTCCCCCACCATGACACCTAGATTTATGACAAGGATTAAGAAACACACCCTCCTCCACAATTTAATATTGTGTTTTGAAATGCAAACCCTGTGTTTCCTACAACAAAAAGCAAACATCATCCTCAGGAAACACAGAATTCAGCAGTGCCTAAATTGTTCTTATGGGGCAGGCAAAAGGAAGAGGAGGTTATGTACTAGAAGAAGGGAGCTGGGAATTAGATGTGAGAATTTGAGTTGGCAATCAGAAAGAAAAAGAGAAAAGGGAAGAACTTGAAGCAGCTGAGATGATTTCAGACACAATTAACTCATTATTCAGCAAACCATGCTGCACACTGGGAATGTAAACATGATATGCTCCTGCTCCTGGCCAGTGTAACAGTCTAATGGAAGATACTGACAGAAACAAACAAACAAGAAAACCATGTGATCTGTGTTAGACATGTTTACCTTGCAAAGGGAAAATAGAATAAGTATTTGACTGGGAGAGTCGGGGACATTTGAGCTGGGTATTGAAAGATAAGTATAAGTTTTGCCAAGAAAAGAAAGGGCAAGGGCCTAAAGGCATTCCAAAGACAAGTCACTTAGAAAGCACTAGAAGAAAAGGCGCCAAGAACTCAGTTCAGGAAGATTTCTCTTACTATGAGAAAAGCGAGTATTCCTGGACAAAATGCATGGGCCCTTTGGCAAGGGGCTTGAGAAATGGCAATACGGGTCAGCCTGAACTCAAGGGGATGTGGGCCGGGGAAGAGAGAGAGAATGGTTTTGACCGTACTTTGCATATAGGCTCTCATCTCAGATTACTTACCCATAAAATGTGGATAATAATTGACCCTCTGCAAAGTTAGGGTAAGAATATACATATGGTTGAGGTATCTTAAGTAGTCAAACTCACAGAAACAGAAAATAGAATGGTGATAGCCAGGGGCTGGGGAGGTGGGGAAATGGAGAGCTTTTGTTCAATGGGTATAGAGTTTCAATTTTACCAGATGAAAAAGTTCTAGAGGTCTTTTGCACAACAAAATGAAAATACTTGGCCAGGTGTGGTGGCTCATGACTGTAATCCCAGAACTTTGGGAGGCTGAGGCTGAGAACATTTACAACTAATTTTAACCTAAATGCAGCCTGAGAACTTGTTTTTAAAAAAAAGTCTCTTGTGCTTCTAATGAAGCCATCACATTAACACCAATTGCTTTACTTTTTGTATATAAACAACAAAACTTAGAAATAAAAATGAGTGAGATTAATTTAGAAGAAATAACACTTGATCTAAATGAAAAGTCATACTTTACTAAGTCACATGGAAACGCAGCTCCTGCAGCTGCATCATCTTTCTGCTCTGTCTTCTTAAAATTACAACAAACTTTTGAAGTAGATGCTGATGGGTGTTGTCTGCTTTTCCTGGTCAGTGATGTCACTATGCCTCCCTTCCCTATGGTAGACAGACAATAAATGCTGACAAAATGTTGTGCAAGTTACATGTTCATTGCCAACAATCTTCAGACATGGAAAGCTGGTATCTAATTTTTCATTAAACAAGAACTTTCTATTTTTTAGCTGGTTGTTGGCAAAAAAGCTTATTGAAAAATTTAAAAAACATTAAGTGTATTCATTTCCCATTGCTGCTATAACAAATTACCACAAATTTAGTAGCTTAAAACAATGCAGGCTGGGCGCAGTGGCTCACACCTGTAATCCCAGCACGTTGGGAGGCCAAAGTTGGTGGAACTCCTGAGGTCAGTAGTTCGAGACCAGCCTGCCCAACATGGTGAAACCGTGTCTGTACAAAAAATACAAAAAAAAAATTAGCCAGGCATGGTGGCACCTATAATCCCACCTACTTGGGAGGCTGAGGCAGGAGAATCGCCTGAACCGAGGAGACAGAGGTTGCAGTGAGCCCAGATTGTGCCATTGCACTCCAGCCTGGGCAACAAGAACGAAGCTCTGTCTAAAAAATAAATAAACAAATAATAAAAATAAAACTGCAAAATTATTATCTTACAGTTACAGTTCTGGAGGTCAGAAGCTCCAAATCAGTCTTACTAGGCTAAAGTCAAGGCATTGGCCAATCTGGTTCCTTTCAGAGACTCTAAGCAAAGAATCTGTTCGCTTGCCACTTTTAGTTTCTGGAGTCCACGTGCATTCCTAGGTTCATGGCTCCTTCTCCACATCATTCCAACCCCTTGTTTTGATTGTAACATCTACCACTGACTCTGAGCTCCAGTTTCCCTCTTACAAAGACCCTTGATTACATCAAGCCCACGTGGACAATCCACGATAATCTACTCATCTCAAGATCCTTAATTTAGTCACATCTGCAAATTCTTTTTGCCATGTGTGGTAACGTATTCACAAGTTCCAGGGATTAGGACATGGACATCTCTGGGTACTGGAGGTGGTGGGGCATCAGTCAGCTGACCACAATAAGCAATATAAAAACTAGATGTAGTTTTACATGATACAATAAGTGACACAACCAATGTAGCAGATTTCCGACTACTCCTCATACACTCTGAGCTAGAACTGCTTGGCCTCTATTTCCCAAACATATTGAAAGTACACGTAGCCTGTATTTTTCCAGATTTCACATTGACCCCATCGACTAGCAGCCTGGCACTTTGAGCATATGGCATCACGCAGGCCAAAATATGGGTCACAGCACAACTGACTGGTACACTGAGTCACCAACAGCAATCAACAGCCAGTACCACAACATACACTACCACTACCTGTGACCAGAGGGAATTAGTTGTCCCTAGCAGCTGCTGTCCAAAAGCACTTTATTTCATCAACAAACACCCTGCATACTGTCCTTGAAAAGGAGGTGCTACTTATGCTGCATCTGGAAAGCTTCAAAAAAAAAAAAAAGGCGGGGGGACGCAGGCTGGGCGTGGTGGATCACACCTGTAATCCCAGGAGTTCAGGAGGCTGAGGTGGGAGGATCACTTGAGCCCAGGGGTTTGAACCTGGACAACAAAGTGAGACCCCATCTCTACTAAAAAAAAAAAAGTTAGCCAGACATGGTGGTACATGCCTATAGTCCTGGCTACTGAGGAGGCTGGGCCAGGAGGATTGTTTGAGCTCCAGAGTTGGAGACTGTAGTAAGCCATGATCGTACCACTGCACTCCAACCTTGGCAACAGAGCAAGACCCTGTCTCAAATTTTAAAAAATAAATAAATAAAGTTGGAGCAACCTTGGTGAGTAAAAAGGAAAAGAAAAAAGAAAGAAAAGAAAAGGCACAGGTATGCCCAGCTGCCTTTCAGATATAGTCGTGTGTTGAAAGGAGAACTGTGGCTGCTATGCCGTCTCACACACTGTTTGCCAAGACCAGAAGCTGGAAGTAGGAACCTACCAAATCCATCCCTGCTTTCTCTGTGCCAGTAATAAGAATACATCTTTTAAAAAGAAAATCTGGGACAAAGGCTAATCTGGACGGGATATTAGAATAAGAGGCAGAACAGGGACTGTCCCAAGCAAACCAGGACCTAAAATCTTACCTTAATAAGTGAAAGAAATTTTAACGTTTCCTTTAAATTAGAAAGAAAGACAAAATGTAGCTAAACAGTGACTAATAATAATAATTGAGTTTAACAACAATGGAATTTTAACTAATGTTGAGTTACTTTAAATTATATAATATTTCTTTATAAGCAGAAATTAATCACAAATAGCCTATTTTATTTTATTTATTTTGAGATGGAGTCTTGGTCTGTCACCCAGGCTGGAGTGCAGTGGCGCCATCTCGGCTCACTGCAACCTCCACCTCCCGGGTTCAAGCGATTCTCGTGTCTAAGCCTTCTGAGTAGCTGGGATAACAGGCACCCACCACCACACCTGGGTAATTTTTGTATTTTTAGCAGAGATGGGGTTTCACCATGTTGGCCAGGCTGGTTTCGAACTCCTGACCTCAAATGATCTGCCCACCCCAGCCTCCCAAAGTGCTGGGGTTACAGACATGAGCCACCACACCCAACCATAAATAGCCTATTTTATAAAAGAGATATATTTTTAGAAGAAAAGGCTATGAGTCTGAATTGTAGGGTGATCTTTGTTATTCTTGTATCAATCAAACCTAAGCAAGGCAGCACCTACACTGACCACTACCCAAATTGTAATTGCTACACAAAGAAACAGCCTGGCAACCCAAAATCTATGAAGTGATAACAAATAGGAACTCCCTTCAGGTCAAAATTGCCCCTCAAGTCAATGTCTGTACTCCAGGACTGCTCCTGCATGGGACCCTTGAGAGCACACATCTCCTTTCTTCAAACTCTTCTTCCCATGCTTCTTGCTGCGGGGCACTCCTGGGGCCCCCTCATCTCCTTGACCTTGTCTTTCCTGGTTCCTTGGCTCGTGTTTCTTCCTGCTTCCAGGCTGTGACTGTAGGTGCCCCCTAAAACTGAGGCCTCAGCCCTCTGTTCATCCTGCATTACAATCACACTCTTGGAGAATCAACCCTTATACCATTACCTTTCATCTATCTAACTCAAATTGCATCTCCTTTCTTGACACCCACCCAAACTCCAGACTCAAGTCTTATACTTTCTTCAAGTTTCAGTTCAAGTCTGTCTCCAGACCTCACTGCTATTTCCCTCCTATGAATTCTAATAGCATTTATAATCTACACCACACAATCTGAAATTTAATTTTGTTTGTTTATTTAGTTTTTTGAGATGGGGTCTCACTCTGTCTTTCAGGCTGGAGTGCAATGGTGCGATCTTGGTTCACTGCAAACTTTGCCCCCGGGTTCAAGCAATTCTCCTGCCTCAGTCTCCAGAGTAGCTGGGATTACAGATGCCCACCACCATGCCCAACTAATTTTTTTTTTTTTTTTTTTTTTTTTTTTTTTTGAGAGAGAGTCTTGCTCTGTCGCCCAGGCTGGAGTGCAGTGGCCGGATCTCAGCTCACTACAAGCTCCGCCTCCCAGGTTTACACCATTCTCCTGCCTCAGTCTCCCAAATTTTTGTATTTTTAGTAGAGACAGAGTTTCACAATTTTCGAGACCCAGGCTGGTCTCGAACTCCTGGCCTCAAGTGATCCACCCGCCTCGGCCACCCAAAGTACTGGGATTATAGGCGTGAGCCACTGCACCCGGCCTAATTTTATTTATATTCCAAGTTTTTCCCTACACGTTTCATAGATGTATATTTGCTCCCTTCCCAACCAAAATGAAAGCTCTTCCTGCACAGAGGTGAGGGCTTTCATTCATTTATTCAACTAGTATATATTGAGAATTTACTACGTGCCAGTGCTATCCTAAGTACGTAAGTACACAAAACAAAGATCTATGGCTTTGTGGAGCTTATATTTTAGTGGATGGGGTAGGGGGCCAAGGTAGGGGTAAGGAGAGACAGATAATGACTAATAAACAAATAAATAAGTATATTGTTTATTGTTACTAAGTATATTCAACAGCTTCACATGGCTAGTAGCAATAGTATTGGACAGCGTAGGTCCAATGTCTTCATTCCCTGGATTTCATTTAATTTAATTTGGAAAAAATGTCACAAGTAAATCAGGCTGACATATTTGTATTCATTTTCTCAAATGCAAAGCAACCTTCTGAATCCACATTTTTCATACCACAATGCAGGTGGTGGAAGTAGGCTAGGATGGTGGATTTGTTTGTTTTTTGTGTAACAAGAAAAGCAAATAACAGAATGACCACATTAGCAAATTCAGGTGCAAAAGCAGATCTACCAGGTGTCTCAGGGCTTACACTCTTAGGGTCTAAAAGGGCTTTGCTATTTAAAAAACTGCAAGAAAACACATTGTTCTGTAGACTCTTAAGGGCAATTACAAAGGAGAGGTTTCAAAGACATTTGGGAGATGACGTCACCGGAATGAATGGACTGCTTGCCACGGTTTTAAAGAAAACAGCCCTCATTAAACCCCACAGGTTTCATACAATCCGCATAGGACTTTCTAATCAGAGAAGGAACAGGCTGTTTACAGACAGTGTTTGTGGTGCAGTTGTTTTTCAGGACAGCTATTTTGGCAGTCTCATGGAAACTGCTCCATGAAACGGAGCCTCCTTCTGTCTGGTATCACCAAACCCTATATGCATCCCTGATGTTTGCTCTGCCTCTGGTCACCAGGGTTTATAGGGGATTTTTGCTCCTTCTATCACTTTTGGTTCCATCTTAGTCATCCAGAATTTATGTATTTTTAATGAAATGTATAAATAACATGCAATATTCATGTGAAAAAAAAGGTAGGCTATCACATTGATGTGTACTTAGAGAAACTCCCTAGATGGATATTTCCTTTCTTTCTTTCTTTCTTTTTTTTTTTTTTTTTTTTTTGAGACAGAGTTTTACTCTTGTCACCCAGACTGCAATGACGCAATCTCAGCTCACTGCAACTTCTGCATCCCAGGTTCAAGCAATTTTCCTGCCTCAGCCTCTCTGGGATTGGAGGCATGTGCCACCACGCCTGGCTAATTTTTGTAGAATTAGGGTTTCACCATGTTGGCCAGGCTGATCTCGATCTCCTGACCTAGGTGATCTGCCCACCTTGGTTTCCCAAATGCTGGGATTACAGGCCGGCCTAGACGGATGTTTTCTAAACTGGCAGTAATCATTGCCTCTAGCGTGGGATCTTAGGAACTTGGGAACAGGAATAGTGAGAACTGTACTGCTCAAGATACACCCTTTTGAACTCTGAATATTTTTTTGTATCAAATGCATCTGATTTTTAATCTTGTTTTAAAATTTATTTTTGAGCAGGTCTAGATTTACAGAAAAAATTGGCAGAACACAGAGCTCTCATATACTCCCTCACCCCTCCACACCCTATTATTAACATCTTGCGTATTAGTGTAGCACATGTGTTACAATTGATGAGCCAAGATTGACACATTAATAACTAAAGTCCTCTGGGCCAAGTGGCTCTCCCTTGTAATCCCAACACTTTGGAAAGCCAAGGCAGGCGGAAGAGTTCGAGGACAGCCTGGGCAACATGTACATTTACCAAAAAATACCAAAAAAATTAGCCAGGTATGGTGGCGCAAGCCTGTAGTCCCAGCTACTGGGGAGGCTGAGGTGGGGGGGATCACTTGAGCCCAAGAGGTTGAGGTTGCAGTGAGCCATGATAGCACCACTACACTCCAGCCTGGGGAACAGAGTAAGGTCCTGTCTCAAAAATCAAACAAACAAAGTCCATAATTTACATTATGTCACTTTTGATGTTGTGCATTCTGTGGGTTTCAACAAATGTGTAATGGCATGTATCTGCCATTTCAGGATCAGACAGACTAGTTTCACTGCCATAAATATCCTCTGTGTCCTGCCTGTTCATTTCTCCCTTCCTCTCTCCACCGGACCCCAGGTAACAACCGGTCTTTTTATCATCTCCGTAATTTTGCCTTTGATTTTTGTTTTAACCATGTGCATCTTTATTTATTAAAAAAAATTGTTTTAACCTTAAGAATATTTTTGAAAAGTCTATTCAAACTAGGTTAGCTTTTCAGTGGATGCCCCTCCTCCAAACCGTCATCATAAAGGAATGTAACCTATTAACTAATGCCAATACAAAATATGTTGAGAAAACTGTTAGAAATGTAATTGAGCATTATCTGGGCAGCCTGTTGCTAAGGAAAAAGGATCACACTGTCTCCAGTATCCTCGCCTCCTATCCCCGCCCCCTCTAGCGTCTGAAAAATAATTCCACTGACATATTCAAGAAACTTAAAAAAACAGACAGATTTGCAAATCTGTCATAAAATATGGGTGTTGCAATTCAAAGAGCAAAATCAGAGGACGTGAGATGTGGAATTCTCAGGACTCAAGCAGATTCTCAGAAAAGAAGCAATCCTCACCAAGCATAACGATGCTCTTGCTGAGGACAGACGTGTGGTAAACACAATCACGGTGTTGTTATTCATGGTTTTCCATCAGCAACTGCCTGCCCCTGGACCTGACACAGCCCTGGTCCCCGCCTTCCCTGATCCCTGTCTAAAAGGCATCCAGGGCACTGACGTGGAGGGGAGGTTCAGCAACCAAATGGAGCTTGGGATGGATGAAGCTCTTCCTTTATTGATAATAAAGTCAGTTGAAAAAATCAGTGTTGTGTGGGGTTTTTTAACGACTTTTTAGGCTTCTTCAAAGGCTGTATCAAATATGCTTATATCAAAATGATAATGTCAAAATGCCAGGTGCCCTTCCAGACTTAATAAGATGCTAGTCCACCTGTCACTCCAAGGAGAGGGAACAGAGGCATGCACAGGGGGAAGGACCTTTCAGAGCCACCAAGCCAGCGTGCAGCAGAGCGGGGTCAAACACTCAGGGATACTGTGGCCGCATAATATGTGTCATATTTTACACACACACAGGATGAAATGTTCACCCCAACAGAGCAGATTCACTCATGATGCGTTCCCTCTAGAGACTATCGGAATTTCTGAATTATCAAAATCAATGCCAGCAAGCAATACCAGAATTATCAAACTCAATCTTTTTTCTTGCTTTTACTTATATGCTGTGCTTTAAAACCCTGGTGGTGTAGGGTTCTACAGCTCCATGATCTTCCCACCAAAACACATGTCAGTTAACTCCCTTCAGGACTGAAAGGTTTGTCTCCAGAAACCTGCAAGGGGTATGACAAGTGCCAAATGTGGGTCTGGGGTCTCCTAAAGAAAGGACTGTGACATGACCAGAGCAAGGAGATTGGCTTTCTGGAATTCTGGAATAGTAAATAGTACTTTTTTTTTTTTTTTTTTTTAGACTGTGTTTTTCTCTGTTGCCCAGGCTGGAGTGCAGTAATGCAGTCGTAGCTCACTGCAGCCCTGAACTCTCGGGTTCAAGGAAGACTTTCACCTCAGCCTCCCAAGTAACTTGAAATACAGCCACAAACCATCACAATCGGCTAATTTTGTGTTGCTGTTGTTGTTGAGGCCAGGTCTCACCACATTGCCTAAGCTGGTCTCAAACTCCTGGGCTCAAGCAATCCTCCCACCTCAGCCCCGCAAAGTGTTGGGATTACAGATGTGAGCCACCATGCCCAGCCTATAGCACCTTTTGTTAGTGAGTTTTGTAGGATTAGGAAAAGCAGTTGAGTCACCCTAAAGCCTTAATCTTTACAAGAATCACCTGCTGAATTTGTATAAATACAAATTCCTGGGTCCCTATCTCAGATTATCATAGGTTAGGGTGGAGAATTAAACACACACACACACACACACACACACACGGAATTCAGATGCTATCGGTCCAATTGGCCCTAAATTGTCAGTGAGTGAATGAGTTTCACTTGCCTTCATTTCACTTTCACTTCATTTCACAATGGCCCGTGTTTTTCTGGAGAAGAAGTTGAATCCTAAAGGGCAGCCTTATTTAAGTAGTGAGATACATCATTGAATATTTACTTGTAATTTATATCTTGCCTGTTGCTAGGATTGTTGAAACAGTCAATGCTTGAGCAGGATCGCAATGAGAGATACATATTAGGGAAAACTAGAAGATTGGGGACCTCACATTCGTGAGTGGCTGGTATCGGCTCATCCCCTGTTTTCACAAATACACATTCTCATGCAGTTCTCCCAGCCACCTCATTTTCTAAATGAGAAATTGGAGGCTTAGAGAGATTCAATAACTTGCTCGAGGTCACACAGACACTAAGTGTGTTTCTGTCTGCTTTGATCCCATATCGGTCCAATATCCTACAGCTGCAACCTATCTGAAACTCTAAACAAGACAGCGTGAAATCACTTGTATTTAAAATTAATAGAAAAAGCAAAAAAAACTTTTTGAAAATGTTTGCACCGATGACTACATGAGCATGGCCAGCAAAAACCTCTCTTGAAAGGGGAAATAATTTGGCTGCTTGCGGTTTAGAAACATTGCCCCACCCTCAATGCTGTACCTATCAAGTCAGTGAGCTCCCTGCTAACTGTGCCCTCCACTTGAGTCATGAATATGCCAACGACAGGAAAGGAAGGGGAAATTCCATTAAACATCTGAAGTCTTGTTTCAGGAATGAGTGACTCAGAGGCCACTGACAGCTCCTGGCCCTTATGAAGAAGCCACAGGCAATCAGTGCACGCTTAATGGAACTTGGGCTTTCAGAGCACCAACTTCTAGAGGATGGTTGATTTCTGGGCCCCAAGTCTGCAGTCAAACATTTCAGAAACCTCTGGGGCAAGTGCTTTAACTTCCCTGACCCTCAGTGACTTTGTGTAAAATGAAGATAACGCCTACCACACAGAGAAATTGTGAGGCACAAAAAAAGATAGGGAAGTAATGACATTGGCACACAATAGGTACTGGAATGATGGGAACTCCTGATTAACAGGAGAAAGGAAGAAGCATAATAAATAACAGTCAGTTAAAGTGATCTCCTCTTGACTTCATTTCTTCAACAACCATAAGTTGAGTGCTCACTGGATGCCGAAGACACAAAGGAGAAGACAGGTGGGCAGAAGGACTGAGCTCCCGTGATGATGCAATGTGATCAGCGCAGAAACCCAAGAGGAGCAAAGAGTTAGGGCCGGGGAAGTGAACTGATGAGTTCTGCCTGGGGCATCAGAAGGACCCAGGGGAGCTGGGCTTGGGCAGGGCCAGGAGTAAGAGGTCACTAGGTGGACAAAGAAAAGGTGTTTTAGGCAAAGCAAAGAGCAGCTGGAACTACAGGCACATGCCATCATGCCCAGCTATTTTTTTTTTTTTTTGTATTTTTAGTAGAGACAGGGTTTCACCATGTTGGCCAGGCTGGTCTCAAACTCCTGACCTCAGGTGATCTGCCTGCCTCAGCCTCCCAAAGTGCTGGGATTACAGACATGAGCCACTGTGTCCAGACTAATTTCTTAGATTTTTATAGAGACAGGATCTCAGTATGTTGCCCAGGTTGGCCTCAAATTCCTGGGCTCAAGCAATCCTCCTGCCTCAGTCTCCCAAAGTGCTAAGATTACAGTCATGAGTCACTGTGCCCAGCTTGGAATATAGTCTTATAGTTTTATTTTGCCCATTAATTCACCCATTTGTTCATTCATTTTAACAAACATTTGTGAAGACCTGCTCTGTGCCAGCAGTATGAAGGCTATAAGGAGAAATATTGAGACATAAGAAAGGGATGGCTCCTGTCTTCAAGGAGGTTACTTCTAATACATCGCATGGCTGTAATAAAATGAAATCTGCTACATGGGGCTTTAGAATAGCACAAACAAAATATTAAGAGAATTCAAAGTGAGAAAGGTGTTTTGAGAACCTTAGTTACTGTACATAATTGGAAAATTATCTCTAGATCCTTGCTTTTTGAGGTATGGCTCATGGAACCAAAGCAAAGGCACCACCCCGGAGCTCATTAGAAATGCAAAATTACAGATGTTGAATGTGGATCTGCATTTTAATGAGATCCTCTGGTTGTGTGTATGTACATTCCAGTTTGAGAAGCACTGGTTTGCAGCCCATGAGGCCTTAAAGCTTACTTTAAATAGTCTAAGAAAAAAAAATAAATGATAAGTAGAAAGTGATCAAAACTAAACTCCTTGTATTGTGAGATTAACCTAACCACAATATAATCTTTCAAAAATAGTACCTCTTTTCCTTAAATACATCTTGTATTTCCAACTCTTCCATTATTCCACCTGAGAGGTATGCAGGTGTGTGGGCCTCAAATAAGAAGGAAAAAAAAAGAGAGAGAGACGGGGAAAGAAAATAGGTCCTTTCTGGAAGGCAGACAGGATTGGCAAGCTAGCAGCAGATGCAGTTCTGGAAAATAAAGCCCATGTGCTTTGAGGCGGCTGGGGAGTCATTTGTTCTTATATCTCCATTTCACCTGCCTCACAGCTGTCCTGCTGCATGCTTCATCAACATCCCGGCAGGCATGTTTGTGCCAGCTTCATTTCATATGTCAATCAAGGGACACCTGTTCAGTTACCTACTAAATACATTGTGTGAGCTAAATGTTCCAAGGTACATAAAGGTTTGATCAAAGGTGAGTAGAAATAATGATAAGAATAGGTAGGAAGCAAGTAGTATCAAAAGAGAGGTACAAACCAAAGACTGTGAATGTTGAGATAAGGGAGAGAAAATTCTGGCTCAGGAGATCCAAGAAGACTTCATGAAGGAGGCAGCAGAACCAGTTGAGCCTTGAGCCTTGCATGATGATTAGGATTTGAAGAGGCAGCTATAGGGTTAGGGCATTTTTATAAGGGCATGTAGCTCAGAAAAAGCATGGAGGTGGGAAGATAAAGGCTTTCTCTGAGGAGATGAAAGGATCTGACTGGGGAATGTGAGGAAGCAAGCCAGAATGAGAGGCTCCAAGTGCCCAAATGTGAGTAGCAGGGAGTCATCGAAGGGTTTGAGTAGAGGAGTGACATGATCATGTCCGGACTTTAGAGCTCTTGTATGCCAGGAGTTCTTGGCAGGTGAGGGAGTAAGTGGGAGGGTTAAGAATTGTCCTCCTGGCTGGGTACGGTGGCTCACGCCTATAATCCCAGCACTTTGGGAGGCCAAGGAGAGTGGATCACTGGAGGTCAGGTGTTCGAGACCAGCCTGGTCAACAGGGTGAAACCCCGTATCTACTAAAAATACAAAAATTAGCTGGGCCTGGTGGCACATGCCTGTAATCCCAGCTACTCAGGAGGCTAAGGCAGGAAAACCACTTGAACCCTGGAGGTGAAGGTTGCAGTGAGCCGAGATCATGCCACTGCACTCCAGCCTGGATGACAGAGAGAGACTCTGTCTCAAAAAAAAAAAAAACAAAAAATTATCCTATCCTCCCTACCACTCCCAGTTGAAGACATAGTTATTATTCTCTTCCAGCCCACTAACCTCCGCCTTCCTGCCAACCATGCGATCAGCAAGTACGCAGTATCCCAGTTACCTAAGGCCTTGTCTGAGGGTTGGGAAGTGACCTGAGCTTGGTTCCCAGGAAGACAGTCAAAGGAGACCAGGGATTCTAGGATGGTAAGTATGAAAGCCATTGATTTACTCAAGTCCAGGGTTTTGATGGTTGTCATTTGGCACAGTCGTCAAAAAGAAGAGGATGATCAGGTAAGAAACCTCATTTGACAGTCAAATGTGTCCTTGTACCTGTGCTTGTTTCTGGGTATGTGTTGTCCTGGGAAGAAACATTCAGTTCCCTTTTCTGGGAACCTGATTTCTCTGACACTGCTACTGCTTCTTTCTCATGGTAGTCACAGACTTGGGAACTAGATGGAAATATAGGATCCATTTTGCTCACAACTTCCCTATTTAATGGAGAGGCCAAATGACTTGTGTAGCTCTGCAGTTGGCCAAGCTAGAGTAGGGCCTTTGTGAAAAAATAAAATAAAAAAACATATCAAACATGAAGCTGGAGGAGAGTCTCTGGCGTCCTCCCATTCTTGAAAGCGGGGACTTCTCTGTCACACATGCCCTCTAGACTGCTGCAAGCTGGGGATGGCCATTTCCAGCCTCATTCTGGGCTGCAGGCCGGGGGAAAGGGCCTCCACACAGGATACTGGGGGTGAGGGAGAGTGCCTCTGACCAGAAGTGGGCCGCCCGCCCACAAAACCCAGCTTGGTTGTCCCCACCCTGTTCTGATTCCCATTCTGTGTTCTGAGACGTCTGTTTTCACTCGTAAAAATCGAAATGCAATGGGATTTTAAACTGTTCAGAAGAGAACTTTGTGTTAAGAAAATGCAACTTCTTCTGCTTGGCCTACACCAAAGTACAAAGAGATTGGTGTGAAATGGCTTTCTCTTGGGAGGAATGGAGCTAAGTGAGACATGCTCAGTTGCTTCCCAGAGACGGGAGAGGGAGTTCTTCTTCTCTTTGCAGAATGCTGGTGGAGAATCACTGTACAGGGCAGTAAAATCCTTCGTAATGAAGTATTTGGGGCTTACCTTTGCTCAAGAGGGAAAGAAGGACATCTCTTTCTCTAAGTTGTGGCCACGGGTCTCACAATGTCAAAATATCTCCTAAGGCCTTAACTGTCTTATGCTTTGATATAAAGGAAAAAAGGCAATGCCAGTTAAATAAGGCATAAAGGTCACTGGCAGATTTTTCTTTTGTTTCCTTTTTTGTTTTTTTTGTTTTTTTTTTTTTTTGAGACAGAATCTCACTTTGTGGCTGGAGTGCAGTGGTGCAATCATAGCTCACAGCAGCCTGGAACTCCTGGGCTCAAGCAGTCCACCAGCCTCAGCCTCCTGAATAGCTGGGACGACAGGCGCTCAACACTGCACCTGGCCATCACTCTCTTTTTAGAAGACCAGTGACACACCATGCAAACACAGATGGACATCTGTGCATACTACCCAGGATGATGTGTTAGAAATGCAGGATTGGGTGGGAAGGTGAGATCCAAACAGGCTGGCTGTGGGCAAATATGTCAAAAGTGGCTTTTGGGGTTCCCCTGTGGAGTCTTCTCTCTTTGCCCCACCCCCACAGCAGGAACCCTCTGCTGGGCTTTCACCCAGGTCTGCCTGTCCTCTCTCTCTCTCATCCTAACTGCAGACCTCTCCCGGTTCTCATGCCTCAGGGCACTTTTGGGCCAAGATTCATGGCCTGCATGCAATGACTGGTCCCTGCTAAAGGGATGAGGTGTACTAATAGACTCAGGTCACCACCACAGATGTAACCAGGGCTTTCTGAAGAGAGCACCTAGACCTGAAGAGGACAAGGCAGTGGAGCAGATGCTGAGACCATAGGGGACTTCATACAGCTTCCCTCACATCTACTGGCCCCAGAGGGTGGTGTTCTAGAATGAAACACTCCATTCAAATCCAAACGGTGCATTTCCCAATCTGTGTAAATGGTGGTCAAGCTGCAGGCCTAGATAAATCATGCTTACTATCATCAGTTCTGCTGCCAGATCTGAAGAAACGGCCACCAGGGATGGCAGAGGTCAGGGGAAGTGTGGCTACAGCTACAGCATGACTCTGCTTGCCTGTGTCCTATCCCCCTCCCCTAAACGCACCACACATCCACACCGGGTCAGGGGTCGGCCCACGTCCCCCAGTTGCCAGGTCTTTCTCTGGCCAGGAATACTGGGCCAAGAGGTACCTTGGGAGACTCTCTCTGGGGGTCCTGGTGTCCTGTCTGTCTGCAGATGCAAACACCCTGGGCGCTCCTGGGGCTGGTCCTGGACAGAGGGATGCAGCACAGATCCATCCTGGCTGACACCCTGCATTCAAGAGTCCTAACAATGGCCTAGGGCCAGACGCGCTCACCCAAGTGCAAACATCGCTCTAGTCTCTGCCCACAAAGGCCAGATGGAAACTCCCCCTCATTTGTTGGCTCAGATCCGACAGAGGAAAAGCCTTTTATCCCAGAGGAAAGAGCTGGTTCTGAGCGGCAACCCCGCCCCCGAGCACACACAAAGTCAAAAAGACGTTTGTCCGAAGGGCCTGTCACAGAGTAGACGTTCTTTTATTTATTCCGTTTTTAAATAATTCTCTCTTCCCGCCAAAATGTCCGTAGCAGTAGCAGCAGCAGCAGGTCCACGGGGAGCCTGCCCTCGACCCTGCTTGTCACGTCCCTAATCGCGCCCCATCTGGTGTCTGGCATGCACAAAGGCCGCCCGCCCCGGCTGCTGCGCTCCAGCGGGTTAAGCACTTGTGCAGTGCAGTGGCCGCTCCGCACCGTGTCGACGCGACACACTTCTGGCAAGTGCGGGCCAGGGCCATCCGCAGGCTATGGTGCCCCCCGTGCCCTTAGCCTCTCCGGGGCTCGGCCCACTCAAAGGGCCCAGGGTGCTGCGGGCTTGGGCCCCCTCCCGCTCCGGGCTGGCGCCCGGACTGACGGCTGATGTGGGTAGACTGGCCCTCAGCGGGAGAAATAGAGAATAAGATTCTCTGTTTTAGAATTGAGAGCAAAGGATGGTGCACCCTCAGGAAGCAGAGTAGAGAGTATAGGTGGGCACCTCTGCAGGGAATTTGGTGGGTGTAAGCCCAGTGGGAAGTGGGGGGGATGTGCTGGCAGGCAGGGACGATGAGGTATTTCTGTCTGGTTGTCACTATTTTGTCTAAAACACAAAGCAGAGACTGTGAATGCAAGTCTGAAGAGAGAGGAGAAGATGGAAAGGTCCCTCCTGAGAGGGGAGGAGCTGACCGCCCAGGGGCACAGGGCAGGACCACGCAGCCATGCTGAGGGACTGCTTTAGGTCTGTGGGCATGAAATGCATTTCATAGAAGGCCAGTCGGCACCATTGGTATGTTTTCCTCTTGCCACCTGCAGGTGCTCCCAAGAGAAGGATGAGCCCTACGGAGGAAACCTGTCCAGGGTGATGTCAGAGATGACAAGGGGCACTGGGGATGGCTGCCTTGCAGAGAGTTTGTCACCTTGGAACATTGGATTGTGATGTTCTTCAGCCTCTTGCCGGAGATAGCTTCTCCAACCCCGGCTTAAAGTCTAAGCCTATTCTGACTTTTTTTTTTTTTTTTTTTGGAGATAGAATTTTGCTCTGTCATCCAGGCTGGAGTGCAGTGGTGTGATCTTGGTTGACTGCAACCTCCACCTCCCCGATTCAAGCTACTCTCGCACCTCAGCCTCCCAAGTAGCTGGGATTACAGGTGTGTGCCACCACGCTGGGCTGATTTTCGTATTTTTAGTAGCGACAGAGTAACACCATGTTGGGCAGGCTAGTTTCTTTATTTTATTTTATTTTTTTTTTGAGATGGAGTCTTGCTCTGTCGCCCAGGCTGGAGTGCAGTGGCCAGATCTCAGCTCACTGCAAGCTCCGCCTCCCGGGTTTACGCCATTCTCCTGCCTCAGCCTCCCCAGTAGCTGGGACTACAGGTGCCCACCACCTCGCCCGGTTAGTTTTTTGAATTTTTTAGTAGAGATGGGGTTTCACCGTGTTAGCCAGGATGGTCTCCATCTCCTGACCTCGTGATCTGCCCGTCTCGGCCTCCCAAAGTGCTGGGATTACAGGCTTGAGCCACCGTGCCCGGCCTGGCCAGGCTAGTTTCAAACTCCTGGCCTCAAGAGATCCACCAGCCTCAGCCTCTCAAAGTGTTGGGATTACAGGTGTGAGCCACCATGCCCGGACTTATTCTGAGTTTAAGATTTAACTTAGGGGTCACACCCTGTAAAAGCTAAAGAAAGGGCTGTCACTGAGCACATGAATTATAACTATGTCTTTGACTCTGTTTCTCCTTCTTTTTTTTTTTTTTTTTTTGACAAGGTCTTGCTCTGTTATCTGGACTGAAGTGCAATGGTGAGATCTCAGCTCACTGCAACTTCCACCTCCCTGGTTCAAGCAATTCTCTTGCCTTAGCCACCCAAGTAGCCGGGACTACAGGTGAACGCCACCACACCCAGCTGATTTTTGTATTTTTAGTAGAGACAGGGTTTCACCATGTTGGCCAGGTTAGTCTTAAACTCCTGGCCTCACGTGAATTGCCTGCCTCAGCCTCTCGAAGTGCTAGGATTACAGGTGTGAGCCACTGCACTCAGCCTGTGACTCTGTTTCTAAAAGTAGGCTAGGAGTTACTGGGGCTAGAAATGATTATTTTATCTCCTGAATCCCTAGCACAGAACTTTAAAAATATATAGTAGGAGCTCAATAAATACATGTTGGAGGAAGGAGGGGAGGGAGGGAGGGAAGGAGAGGAGGGATGAAAGGAAGGAGGGAGGGAGGGACAGAGGAAGGAAGGAAGGAAGGAAGGAAGGAAGGAAGGAAGGA